>NC_092054.1:86167916-86428389 GCF_003086295.3 Arachis hypogaea
AACAACTTGAAGATCATGAAGAACACCATGAGTGCATGATTTTTTCGAAAAATGCATAAAATTTTTAGAAAAAATGCAATTGACACCAAACTTAAAAATTGACTTAAGACTCAAACAAGAAACACAAAATATTTTTGATTTTTATGATTTTATGATTTTTAATATGAATTCCAGGAATCTTGCACTCTTAGTCTAAAGCTCCAATCTGAGGGTTAGACATGGCTTAATAACCAGCCAAGCTTTAGAAGATACAAATCAGGCATATAACAGCTGATACTTCATCCAACTTCATATACTTATAAGTGGAAGCCTCAGTCTAAAAGAATTAGACATGGCTTTACAGCCAGCCAGGCTTCTACATGCTTCATGAAACACTAGAATTCATTCTTAAAAGTTCTGAAGAAAAATATATTTTTGAAAATATTTATTTTTTTTCGAATATTAATTACGAAAAACGAAAAAGAAGAAAATATTTTTGAAAAATTTTTTTTGAAAACTTTTTGAAAACAAAATAAGAAGAAAATTACCTAATCTGAGCTACAAGATGAACCATCAGTTGTCCAAACTCGAACAATCCCCGGCAACGGCGCCAAAAACTTGGTACGCGAAATTGTTACTCTGAGGTTGTAAAATTTGTTGTTCGTTCTCTCCTTGGCGATGGCGCCAATAACTGGTGCACAATACCATGGTCTAAACATAACTTCACAACTTCGCACAACTAACCAGCAAGTGCACTGGGTCATCCAAGTAATAAAACCTTACGTGAGTAAGGGTCGATCCTACGGAGATTGTGGGTATGAAGCAAGCTATGGTCATCTTGTAAATCTCAGTCAGGTGGATATCAAATGGTTACAGAGTTTTCGAATAATAATAATAAATAAACAGAAAATAAAGATAGAAATACTTTTGTAATTCATAGGTGAGCATTTCAGATAAGCGTATAGAGATGCTTTCATTCCTCTGAATCTCTGCTTTCCCGCTGTCTTCATCCAATCAGTTTTACTCCTTTCCATGGCAAGCTTTCTGTAAGGGCATGACCGTTGTCAATGGCTACATCCCATCCTCTCTGTGAAAATGTTCCAAATGCTCTGTCACGGCATGGCTAATCATCTGGAGGTTCTCGATCATATTGGAATAGGATTTACTATCCTTTTCCGTCTGTCACTATGCCCAACACTCGCAAGTTTGAAGTTCGTCACAGCCATCCCTTCCCAGATCCTACTCGGAATACCACAGACAAGGTTTAGACTTTCCGGATCTCAGGAATGGCCATCCATGGGTTCTAACTTATACCACAAAGATACTAATAACTCGGACTCGGTCCCCTGTATTAGATATCTAAGAGATACTCATTCTAGCTTGGTTGCATGTAGAACAGAAGTGTTTGTCAGGCACGCGTTCATAAGTGAGAATGATGATAAGCATCACATAATCATCACATTCATCATGTTCTTGGGTGCGAATGGATATCTTAGAAGCGGATTAAGTTGAATTGAATATAAAACAGTAGTACTTTGCATTAAATCATTAAGAGTGTTCTTTTTATTAATACTATGTGAACCATCAATTCTTATATCATTTGAACCGTGACACTCTCCCTTGAAGACACCAAACTTAATGTTTGGTCATATATAAAGAAAATGAGTATCTTCCTTCAATTAGTGAGATTCAAATGTTAAATGTTCATAAGAATTGTTTTCATCATACTTTCTTTTTCTCTTTTTTTTCTCATGAAGGATCAATTGTATCCCTAAATCGGTGCATCAAGGTTTGATGAACACCAAACTTGTTTCTTGTCAAAGGGTACATCACAATTAATGCCTTCATTACCGGAAAAGAAATTTTTTTTTTATAAGATTCTGAAAAACAACAATTGTATGATTATTGATGCATGAGTTTCTACTTTTCATGAAGCTATGTGGACACCAAACTTAGTGTTCGGTCATATGCTTTGTCAAGATACTCCAAGCATGAAAAATGGAATTATTTGTAACAATGGTTTAGTGTGCTTGAAGGCACACCAAACTTAGCATATGTTTCAAAATAGTGCATGCAGTCAATGGACATGTTCATGAAAAGAAAAAAAAAATTCATGCTCAATTGATCATAATTTATTGAATTTAAAATGACATGAATCTTAAAGCATGGGTTGCCTCCCATGGAGCGCTCTTTTATTGTCATTAGCTTGACATTGAGGCTTTCTTTTATGGTGGTTGGTGCTTGTAGGGCCTCAATTTGTCTCCTCTGACCGTGATCCTCTTCTTTGTTCTCTGGTGTTCAATTTCAGCATGCTCTAATGATAGTATGTTGCTGACAGTGTAGTAATCCTCGGTTTGTTGATTTGCCCCCAGCTGTTGATATATCAGTTGCACTTTGTCACCTTTGGAAAGCCCCTCTGTTGGAATCTTTCTGTTCTTCCAATCCCTTTTTGCTTTGTTTCTGTGTTTCATCTTTCCTTTTGTTGTTCTTTCTTTTCTGGCCGTAGGTTTTCCTTGGGGACCTCTCTTTTTAGTGGCCAATACTCTAATATCCTCTTGGGCTTTTTCATCAGTCTGCACAATCCTTAGCATTGGGATGTTGCTGTGACTTTCCTGGTCATTTTTCATATAGTCTTTCTTTTCCTTGCTAAATTGTGCCTCTGGTAATACCTTCAGAGTGACACTCTGGTCATGCATCCTGAGAGTTAATTCCCCTTCCTCTACATCTATGATAGCTCTAGCAGTGGCCAAGAATGGCCTTCCCAGTATAACAGAGTCACCATCATCATCGTTTGATTCTAGAACCACAAAATCAGCAGGGTATATAAAACTGTTCACCTTGACCAAAAGATTTTCAATTACACCCCTGGGGTATACCATTGACTTGTCTACCAGCTCCAGAGACATTTGTACTGGTTTGACCTCCTCTATATGCAGCTTTTTCATCAAGGAGGATGGTATTAAGTTAATACTTGCTCCGAGATCGCACATTGCTTTAGTAATGGTCAATTCCCCAATGGTGCAAGGCAACAGGAAGCTCCCTGGGTCCTCAAGCTTGGGAGGAAGCCCCTTTTGAATCAAGGCCCTGCATTCCTCAGTAATCATTATGGTTTCTTTCTCATCCCAGCTTCCTTTCTTGTTGATAAGATCCTTCAGAAACTTGGAATATAGAGGCATTTGCTCAAGTGCTTCAGCCAAGGGAATATTGATTTCCAGCTTCTTAAAAATCTCAAGGAATTTGTGAAAATGCTGGTCTTTAACCTCTTTGTTGAACCTCTGGGGATATGGCAGTGGAGGTGTGATGCTCTTTCCTATTTGCTGCTGTCCCTGAGCTACTTCCTTTGAGCTATGTGGCTGGTTGTCCTTCTCTTTAAGTTTCTCAGTGCCTTTGTTTGGCATCACAACTTGCTCCTTAGCCTCATCTGCCTTTGTTTGATTCTCATCCTCCGTTGGTTCTTTGATGTTTTCTGCTTGCTTCTTTGTAGTGTCATTGTTGCTTATCAATGTTCTCCCACTCCTTAATTGTATTGCCTTGCATTCCTCCTTGGGATTTGGAATTGTGTCACTGGGCAGTGAGTTTGAAGGTCTCTCAACAGATACTTGCTTGGAGAGTTGCCCCATCTGTCTCTCTAGGCTCTTCAGGGAGGCTTCCTGATTCTTGGTTACCATTTCCTGGTGTTTCAACATTTTGTCTATCATGGCCTCCAAGTGAGTGATTCTTTGGGCTTCAGGTGATACTTGAGGTGGGTTATGAGATGTGGGTGGTGGATGGTAGGCATTTTGGTTGGTGGGTTGGTTATTAGATTGGTATTGGTTGAGGTTGGGGTAGTTGTTTTGAGGTTTTCTGTAGGGGTTTTGGTTAGTTTGCTGCTGGTTGTGGTTTTGGTTGCTTCTTGGGTTGTGTTGGTTTGAGTTCCTCTGCCATGGTTGTTGGTTTTGGGTATGGTTATCTCCCCATCTGAGGTTTGGGTGGTTTTTCCAGGATGGATTGTATGTATCACCATACACTTCATTTGGTCCTTGGTTGTGCATATACTGTACTTGCTCTTGTTGTTGTTCTTCTTGAGTTTCTTCACTCTGTCTCCATGTGGTTGATGGTTGGCTGGTGTTAACTGCTGCAACTTGGAGACTATCAATCCTCTTGGCTATTTGCTCAAATTGTTGTTGAATTTGCTGCTGCATCATCTTGTTTTGAGCCAGGATTGAATCCACTCCTTCTAGCTCCATTACTCCTCTCCTTTGTGATGGTTGGCGGCCTCTTTGATGAGCAAAGAAATATTGGTTGTTGGACACCATATCAATGAGTTCTTGAGCTTCTTCTGCAGTTTTCATGAGTTGCAAGGAACCTCTAGCTGAATGATCCAAAGCTTCCTGGGATTTCAGTGTTAAGCCTTCATAGAAGTTTTGAAGCTTCTCCCACTCATTAAACATGGCCGGGGGACATTTCCTGATCAGAGCCTTGTACCTCTCCCATGCCTCATAGATGGGTTCGGCCTCCATTTGTGTAAATGTTTGTACCTCAGCCTTCAACCTTATAATCCTCTGAGGTGGGTAAAACTTGGCAAGAAACTTGGTTACCAAATCATCCCAGTTGTTGATGCTGTCCTTGGAAAAGATTCCAACCATTGAGTGGCCTTGTCCCTGAGAGAAAATGGGAATAGCATCAGCTTGTAACTGTCAGGGGGCACTCCATTAGTTTTGACAGTGTTGCATATCCTCAAGAAAGTGGATAAATGTTGGTGTGGGTCCTCAAGTGGTCCTCCACCAAAAGAGCAATTGTTCTGAACCAAGGTGATGAGTTGTGGTTTGAGTTCAAAATTGTTAGCATTGACATTTGGAGCCAAGATGCTGCTCCCACAATGTCTAGGATTTGCAAAGGTATAGGAAGCCAAAACTCTCCTCTGGTTGAATGTTCCTCCATCTCTTGGAATTCTTTGTCTGATTCCTCTTCTCCAACAATATTTTTCCCTCTTTCAGCTCTTCTTAACCTCCTAAGAGTTCTTTCGTCTTGTTCATGAAAATTGGGTATGGTTCTTCTTGTACCTGACATACAAGCAGAGCATGAGAAATGCACAAAACCAGTGACACTTCAATCTACTGCTAGATTGAAGTGTTAGTTAGTTTAAGCAAAAAAATCAAACAGTTAGTGGGTTAGTCGAAAATTAAAGAAAAAGTGCTTGATCTAGATCACCACCTCACTTAATCATTGTCAATCTAATCAATCCCCGGCAACGGCGCCAAAAACTTGATGACTATTTTGGTGAAAAATTAATTTCTCCCAAAACACACAAATCTAACCGGCAAGTGCACCGGGTCGTATCAAGTAATAAAAACTCACGGGAGTGAGGTCGATCCCACAGGGATTGAAGGATTGAGCAATTTTAGTTTAGTGGTTGATTTAGTCAAGCGAATCAAGATTTGGTTGAGTGTTTTGTACTTTGCAGTAATTAAATTTCATGGAAGTAAAGAGAACAGGGAATTAAAGTGCTGAATCTTAAAGAACAAGAAATTAAAGAGCAGAAACTTAGAATGCAAGAAATGTAAATTGCGGAATCTTAAAGTGCAAGAAATGTAAACGGCTGGAATTGTAAAGGGAATTGGGGATTGTATTTGCAGAATTTAAACAAGGAAAAGTAAATTGCATCAAGCAGAGAAGTAGAAGGGAATTGGGATTGAATCGAATCCGAAACAGAAAAGTAAATGAACATATAAAGCAGTAAACAGAGAATTGAAATGGGAAATCAGATCTCAGGACCCAGAGACTAGAAAGCCAAGTCTAGATCTCAATGCCTTCCTAGATCCAGCAAGAACAATTGCAAGGGAATTGTAAATTGTAAGAAAAGTAGATGAGAAGCAAGTAACAGAAACGGAAATTAAATTGCAGTAAACAAAGCAGAGAGATCCAAGGATGAGATTGAAACAGAATTTCTTCAATTCTCCAACCCAAGATCCAAGACAAGTGTAATTGAAATTGAAAGCAATAAAACTGAGAGGAAGAGAATTGAATTCTCCTTCCCCAAGACAAAGAAATTAAAGATCACTCAATATCCAAAGCTCTCCGAAAACTATTATGAAAATTCAAAAGGAAAGCTCCCCGAAGAACTTGAATTCTATCCTATTTATACACTTTCTTCAAATGATCTTCAAGCTTTGAGTTGGGCCTTTGCTCTTGGTGGAATTGGATTGAAAGAGGCCTTGGTTGATTGCTCTTGAAGTTTGGAGAAGAACCAAAGTGAACCAATTAAACCGGGTTGGAGTTTTGCAAAAGTTGGACCAAAAGTTGGAGCAAAAGTTAGGGGTCTAACTTTTGCTCCAACTTTTCATATCAGCTAACACCACTTTGTTGATATGAACGTTGGTGCCAACGTTAGGGGTCTAACTTTGGCCCTAACGTTGGCCTTGCCTTGAGTACTTGTGGCGCCAACGTTAGCCACCAAGTTAGGGGGCTAACGTTGGCGCAAACTTTTGCTCCTCCTTGTGATTTTCATGTGCCAACGTTAGCCTCAAAGTTAGGGGGCTAACGTTGGCGCAAACTTTTGGTGCCCAGGGAGGTTTTCTTCATGCCAACGTTAGCCTCAAAGTTAGGGGGCTAACGTTGGCGCAAACTTTTGGTGCCCAGGGGTGAATTTCATGTGCCAACGTTAGCCTCAAAGTTAGGGGGCTAACGTTGGCGCAAACTTTTGGTACCCAGGGAGTGATTTTCAAGTTCCAACATTAGCCTCCAAGTTAGGGGGCTAACGTTGGGGCTAACTTTTCAACCAAAAGTTTGTGCAAAAGTTTGATGCTAACTTTAGGTCCAGCTTTTTGCTTCCTGGTTCAATTTCACTTATTCCATTGTCTTCTCTTTACTCCTAGCTATTCCTTCTTGCTTCAACCTTTCTCCAAGCTTTCTTCACCTATAATTAATCAACCAAACACATCAAAGCTATGCTCATAATCATGAGATATTCATTCTATCATAATATGCATAAAATCTCATGAAATGGCATGAATTCACACATGGTTGATTCAATCAAGGGAAACATGAAAATCTACTCAATTAGCTTGCTTATTGATGCCAAGGCATCTTAGGCTAGTTTCACTAGCATTTTTTATGTTATTTTTAGTTGTTTTATGCATTTTCTTGAGCCTTAAGTAATCATTTGGGCCAAATAGTCATGCTTGTCTTAAATCATTCAAACATGAAGATTTTTGTACAAATTCCATGAGTTTTTAGTTATATTCCTTGAATGCTATGAATGGAAGAATTCTCATGAATTTTAGCAAGACTTTGATGCAACTGTTTGGATGATTTCAGGGAAGAAGAGGCTAGGCAAGGAATCAACAAAATCAATAAAGGAAGCTTGAATATCACATGTGGAGTTTAAGTTCCAGTTTAAGCCTAAACTGGAGCTTAAACGCCAAAAATCATGAAGGATAAGAAATGCTGGAATTGAAGTTTAACCTCCAGTTTGACCTCAAACTGGAGGTTAAACGCCAGAATGAGTATGCCACCCAGGGAGGAGTTCCACGTTTAACCTCCAGTTTGACCTCAAACTGGAGGTTAAACGCCAGAACCAGGAAGAGTACCAGGGAGCCATTCCACGTTTAAGCTCCAGTTTGACCTCAAACTGGAGCTTAAACGTGTTCGACCAAGAACTTTCCTCCAGGGTTGCTTTCTCCATTTCCACGTTTAACCTCCAGTTTGACCTCAAACTGGAGGTTAAACGTGTTCGACACCTCCAGGGCTACCATTCTAAGCTTCCACGTTTAACCTCCAGTTTGACCTCAAACTGGAGGTTAAACGTGTTCGACCTCCAGGGCTACCTCTTCCATTTCCACGTTTAAGCTTCAGTTTAACCTTAAACTGAAGCTTAAACGTGTTATATGGAACAGCTTGACCATGCCTTCTTCAAACATAAATAACTTGAGCTACAAAACTCCAAATGAGGTGATTCAAAATGCATTGGAAAGAAGACATCTAGAGCTTTCCAAGCATATATGGAATGCATGGTGGATACTAAAAATTGAGGGAGAAAACAGCCCCGTAATGTGCATAGAAGAGCATAGTACCAACATGCAATCAGGCCAGCTGACCTCTTCACCTTCCATGGAGTATAACTCGAGTTGTAGAGATCCAATTGATGTGCTTCCAGTTGAGTTAGAAAGCTGACATCCATAGCTTTCCAACGAGGTATAATAGTCTATATTTGGCATCAAATTGGCAAGGTTGACAAGAGAACAAAGTGACGACTCAAGAAAGGGGGTGCAACATTTGAGTGTAGTTTAATGGATCATTATCCTTTTTGGATCAATTATGTCACTCAGCCCTTCAAGCAAGCAAGGCCCATCAACAACACCAAATCAAGGCCACAAGAATCATCTAGAATAGTTTATTTTCATTTGATTGTAATTTCCTTTGAATTTCATTTTCATTTTGTAATTTAGGGAGCCTATTTAAAGGCCTTAGTTTCTGCATTTGAAAGAGGGGGATTGAAGGGGAATCCAGCCCCTGATGGGGACTTTTACCTTCACTTTCACTTTGAGCTAGTTTTCATTTTCTTTGTAATTGAATTCAGAGCTATGACTCACTAAACCCCCTTTCATTGGGTTAGGGAGCTCTATTGTAATTCAATGAATCAATAATAGTTTACCTTCTTCTTCAATCTTTTCTCTTGAATTTTGTTAGAAAGCTTCTCGATCTAATTCCATTGGGTAGTTGTCTTGGAAAAGAAACTACCCATAATTGGAATCCTTCGGAACCTTGGGAAAGGAATGGAGGATTCATGCTAGAGAAGCTTTCTCACAGTGAATTGGATTGGGGTTTGGATGGATATTGTGACATGTAATCCTACCAAATTGTGGTTCATGAAATTGTGTGGTATAATCAGTGATCAAGCATCATCTCTTCTTATGAACATTTAAACCAAGGGATTGGGAATTTGTTTGTTTTTAGAGAGAATTGGTGAGCCAAGGGATTGGGATCCAATCATATAAGATTGCCAAGCAAAATTCAATGAATGCATTGGTTGAGGAAGAGATATGCATGTTTTGATTCGGAGATTTCAATATCTCCTAAACCCAATGAATTCCCCATTTCTGATTTCCACTTTCTCTTTACATTCTGCAACTCAATTCATGCAATCACCCCCATTCCCTTTTAATTTCAGCAATTTAGTTTCTGCTCTTTAATTCATGCAATTTAAGATTCCGCCATTTAATTTTCTTGTCATTTACTTTTCCCGCCAATTTTACATTCCGCAATTCTCATCTCAATCTTGATTCCGCTCAACTAGAACACACTTCTAATTCGAATTGCTCACTCAACCAATCCTTGTGGGATTCGACCTCACTCTATTGTGAGTTTTTACTTGACGATAACCGGTGCACTTGCCGGAAGGAATTTTGCCGATCGTGCAATTTCCTAAATCGTAGCATAACTAGTTTATGCGCATCAAGTTTATGGCGCCGTTGCCGGGGATTGGTTTTCGATTGACAATTCTCAAATTGGAAGCTAACTAGATTGAGCAATTTTCTCTTGCTTTGTTAATTCTGTTCAAGATACTTGTTGAATTTTAATTTCTGCACTTGGTTACATGCTTTCCTTCTTTATGCCTTTAAATTCATGCAACTAACTCACTGACTCACTAACTATTTGAATTAATTCCTCAATTGAGCTAACCATACTCTTCCATTAACCAAGAGTATTTCACTTGTTGTGTTTGAGCTGTGTTCTTGTATGACAGGTAGGAGAGGAGAGACATCAACTCCTCCATATACCGAACCAGAGAGGACCCTTCATAGACTTAGAAGGGAAGCAAGAGGGAAGAGAGTAGTGGGAGAAGAGGAATCTGAAGGAGAATCTGAGGACAATTTTGAGGAAGCTTTAGATCTCAACATGGATAGAGAAGCTCACAACCATGAGAGAGCTGATGGAAACGATGCCATCCCTGAGAGGAGGGTTCTTAGTTCATACATAAACCCAACCTCTGGGAATTGTGGTAGTAGCATCCAGAAACCACCCATTCAGGCCAACAATTTTGAGCTCAAGCCACAGCTAATATCACTTGTGGAAAATCATTGTTCCTTTGGAGGAAGTGCTAATGAAGACCCAAACCAACATCTCACAAAATTCCTGAGAATTTGTGACACTGTGAAGTCCAATGGAGTCCAGGAAGATGCCTATAAACTGCTTTTGTTCCCATTTTCACTTAGGGACAAAGCAGCTAAGTGGCTGGAATCATTCCCAAGGGGGAGTCTAACAACATGGGATGAGGTGGAAAGCAAGTTTCTGGCACGTTTCTACCCTCCACAAAAGGTCAATAGGCTTCGATCTGAGGTTCAGACTTTTAGACAACAAGATGGTGAAACTCTCTACGAGGCATGGGAGA
Source organism: Arachis hypogaea (assembly GCF_003086295.3). Lineage (NCBI taxonomy): Eukaryota > Viridiplantae > Streptophyta > Magnoliopsida > Fabales > Fabaceae > Arachis > Arachis hypogaea. The sequence goes on from NC_092054.1 coordinate 86,178,265, forward strand.
GATTCAAGGACTTGACAAGGAAATGCCCACCAAACATGTTCCATGATTGGGTGCAACTGCACATCTTCTATGATGGGCTCTCTTATGAATCAAGAAAGGCTGTAGACCATTCATCAGGAGGTTCATTGAACAGGAAAAAGACTGTGGAAGAAGCCATTGAAGTGATCGAGACAGTGGCTGAGAATGAGTACTACTATGCATCAGAAAGGCACAACACTAAGGGAGTCATGGAGCTGAACCATGTTGATACAATTCTAGCCCAAAACAAGGTGTTTGCCAAGCAACTAGCAGAGCTTACCAGGCAAATAGAAACAAAGCAAGTGGCTGCAATACACACACAAGATCAAGAGGAGGTAGGCATTGAAGGAGGTGATTGGGATGAGGTTAACTATGTGGGAAACCAACAAAGGCAATCATATGATCCACATTCCAACACTTACAACCCAGGCTGGAGAAACCACCCAAACTTTGGGTGGGGAAACCAACAAACCCAACCACAAAACCACAAGCCTTACAACCACAACCAACAAAACAATTCCACATACCAAAACTCCAACCAAAGATCATACCAAGCCACACAAAGCACCTACTCCCAACCACCATATCATGGCCAAAATAATCAACATACCCAACCTAATCCGAACCAACAATTTCAAGATCAATTAAACAGGATAGAAGGAATGCTTGCAACTATGGGCAGAGATGTGGCAGATTTGAAAGGCTTTAAGGAAGAATTGATATCCAACTTACAAAATCATGGTGCTGCCATTCAAAAGCTAGAAGCACAAATTGGATATCTATCAAAGCAAATCCCTACCCACAATTCTTCTAGTGATACCATGGCAAACCCAAGGGAGGAATCAGAAGAACAAGAAAGGGAGAAAGTCAATCAAGGGAGATCACACTCCAATGACACAGAGAGTTGCAAAGAGGAAGGGTTCATTGAACCACAAATTCAGGAAGCTTTTGATGAACAGGATACTCCAACTGTCCAACAACAACCAAGTTCTGAGATCAAGGATGTGAAGGCAGTAGAAACAAGCACCAAAATGAGGATTGTGACCGAGAAACAAAGGATCATATCCATGAAGAAGAGAAGGTCGAAGAACAATCCAACTCCTGAGCCAACAAGCAAGTTCACTCAAGCCAATCACAAGGGAAAGCTTGCTGGAAAGAAGCATTCACAACAAGGGGCACTAACTAGCTCCTTTATCCACTTGAAGTCATTCCTCTTAACAAACTGGAAGAAGAGGAAGAAAGTCAGGAACAGCATGTCAAGCTAATGACGTTAAAGAAGCGCTTGTTGGGAGGCAACCCAACCAAAGGTAGTTTTTCTTTTCTAGTTATTTCAATAAAAGAGTTAAGTAGATTTATCTGTATTGCAAGGAGCTAAGTTTGGTGTTGCACACCAAAATAATTCAAGGGTGAATGTGAGATTCTAAGTTTGGTGTTCCACCAAAAACTTCATTAAAAGCACATTTCTACCTCAGCATGACTAGTCACTAGCTCCAACCAATCAGGGAAACTACTTAAACAATAGTTTAATTTCTAGTTCATAGTTTCTTTTTCTAGTTCATAGTTATTTTCTTAATAAAAGCACATGAGGTTTTCTGCATATGATCCAAATTGCTGCATATGGCAAGGAACTAAGTTTGGTGTTCACACACCAATCTAAGTTCAGAGGCCTACAAACATACATGCATGCTAACCAATTCTCAAAGTGCTTGGGGAACAAGCAACTTCTAATAGCTTTGCAGGAAGACAATCAATCTCATGGAAGGAATATACATCATCATCAAAGAGAACACCAAGGCTAGGAAGGATGATGAACAACAAAGAAGATGCTAAAAGGTTGTATTGTCACTTAATTGCTTGTACTTTGAATTGCTGATATTGGAAGTTTGCATGCACCCCTGCTTTAAGTTTGAGTCATTGCAGTTTTTGTTTGTCTGTTTGTTTAATTTCCAAATAAGTGATAGTCTAAGTGTCTGGATAAACTTCACTTGCTTAAATGTATGCTTGCCATGCTTGTTCTGTTTCCATAAAATAAAAGAAATATTTGAACAAAAGTAACTCAATTCCATTTGGTAAGAAATCAAATAAGATTAAGTGGTGGTATGCATGTTTGATTGAATAGTCAGCTCACTAAGAAATAAAGTTAGAATTGTCACTTTTAGTGGAAATTAGGATGCTGTCTATGGATCTTGATGAATAAATGTCTTTGGCCATGAAAAAGAAAGAAAAAGAAGAAGAAAAAGCCACTGAAAAAGGGCAACCAAAAAGCAAAAAAATTGAGAAAATAAGATAGGCACCAATGGTTTGAACTTCTGAGACAAATGCCTGTGGTGTTTATGTATTAAGGATATGCTTGGATGAATAGGTTCTGAGGAGTGTTTCAACAGTTGGTAACTTGGGTTAACTAACCCGGGATTATCAACCAAAAGTCCATTATCAAGAGCAACCTAAATACAAAACATTTAGTCACACAAAGAGGTGCTGGGCACCAATGTCTCAAGAAAAAATGTGAACTAAAATGCCTGTAGTGGATATGTGTAGTGCACTGATAAGAAAAAGAAAATGCCAAAGGCTTGTGCAACACATGACACTGAGCAACAAGGAGCAAATAAGCTCAAAGAAAAAGAAAAACAAAGAAAAGAAACTTGCCAAGGATATGTGAATAACAAGAGGCCATAGCAGTGTTTTAGTGGAAACATAAAAAGTGACATTCTTACCTAAGAAACAATAAAGTGATGCTGCAACAACTTTCTGCATGAACACCCCATTAATCAATGTCAATTACTTACTGATATGGCTAATGAATTTACTTTCTGTTTCATTCTTTCTTCTCAATAATTCAGAACTTGCTTAGGGACAAGCAAGTATTAAGTTTGGTGTTATGATGCCAAGGCATCTTAGGCTAGTTTCACTAGCATTTTTTATGTTATTTTTAGTTGTTTTATGCATTTTCTTGAGCCTTAAGTAATCATTTGGGCCAAATAGTCATGCTTGTCTTAAATCATTCAAACATGAAGATTTTTGTGCAAATTCCATGAGTTTTTAGTTATATTCCTTGAATGCTATGAATGGAAGAATTCTCATGAATTTTAGCAAGACTTTGATGCAACTGTTTGGATGATTTCAGGGAAGAAGAGGCTAGGCAAGGAAGCAACAAAATCAATAAAGGAAGCTTGAATATCACATGTGGAGTTTAAGTTCCAGTTTAAGCCTAAACTGGAGCTTAAACGCCAAAAATCATGAAGGATAAGAAATGCTGGAATTGAAGTTTAACCTCCAGTTTGACCTCAAACTGGAGGTTAAACGCCAGAATGAGTATGCCACCCAGGGAGGAGTTCCACGTTTAACCTCCAGTTTGACCTCAAACTGGAGGTTAAATGCCAGAACCAGGAAGAGTACCAGGGAGCCATTCCACGTTTAAGCTCCAGTTTGACCTCAAACTGGAGCTTAAACGTGTTCGACCAAGAACTTTCCTCCAGGGTTGCTTTCTCCATTTCCACGTTTAACCTCCAGTTTGACCTCAAACTGGAGGTTAAACGTGTTCGACACCTCCAGGGCTACCATTCTAAGCTTCCACGTTTAACCTCCAGTTTGACCTCAAACTGGAGGTTAAACGTGTTCGACCTCCAGGGCTACCTCTTCCATTTCCACGTTTAAGCTTCAGTTTAACCTTAAACTGAAGCTTAAACGTGTTATATGGAACAGCTTGACCATGCCTTCTTCAAACATAAATAACTTGAGCTACAAAACTCCAAATGAGGTGATTCAAAATGCATTGGAAAGAAGACATCTAGAGCTTTCCAAGCATATATGGCATGCATGGTGGATACTAAAAATTGAGGGAGAAAACAGCCCCGTAATGTGCATAGAAGAGCATAGTACCAACATGCAATCAGGCCAGCTGACCTCTTCACCTTCCATGGAGTATAACTCGAGTTGTAGAGATCCAATTGATGTGCTTCCAGTTGCGTTAGAAAGCTGACATCCATAGCTTTCCAACGAGGTATAATAGTCTATATTTGGCATCAAATTGGCAAGGTTGACAAGAGAACAAAGTGACGACTCAAGAAAGGGGGTGCAACATTTGAGTGTAGTTTAATGGATCATTATCCTTTTTGGATCAATTATGTCACTCAGCCCTTCAAGCAAGCAAGGCCCATCAACAACACCAAATCAAGGCCACAAGAATCATCTAGAATAGTTTATTTTCATTTGATTGTAATTTCCTTTGAATTTCATTTTCATTTTGTAATTTAGGGAGCCTATTTAAAGGCCTTAGTTTCTGCATTTGAAAGAGGGGGATTGAAGGGGAATCCAGCCCCTGATGGGGACTTTTACCTTCACTTTCACTTTGAGCTAGTTTTCATTTTCTTTGTAATTGAATTCAGAGCTATGACTCACTAAACCCCCTTTCATTGGGTTAGGGAGCTCTATTGTAATTCAATGAATCAATAATAGTTTACCTTCTTCTTCAATCTTTTCTCTTGAATTTTGTTAGAAAGCTTCTCGATCTAATTCCATTGGGTAGTTGTCTTGGAAAAGAAACTACCCATAATTGGAATCCTTCGGAACCTTGGGAAAGGAATGGAGGATTCATGCTAGAGAAGCTTTCTCACAGTGAATTGGATTGGGGTTTGGATGGATATTGTGACATGTAATCCTACCAAATTGTGGTTCATGAAATTGTGTGGTATAATCAGTGATCAAGCATCATCTCTTCTTATGAACATTTAAACCAAGGGATTGGGAATTTGTTTGTTTTTAGAGAGAATTGGTGAGCCAAGGGATTGGGATCCAATCATATAAGATTGCCAAGCAAAATTCAATGAATGCATTGGTTGAGGAAGAGATATGCATGTTTTGATTCGGAGATTTCAATATCTCCTAAACCCAATGAATTCCCCATTTCTGATTTCCACTTTCTCTTTACATTCTGCAACTCAATTCATGCAATCACCCCCATTCCCTTTTAATTTCAGCAATTTAGTTTCTGCTCTTTAATTCATGCAATTTAAGATTCCGCCATTTAATTTTCTTGTCATTTACTTTTCCCGCCAATTTTACATTCCGCAATTCTCATCTCAATCTTGATTCCGCTCAACTAGAACACACTTCTAATTCGAATTGCTCACTCAACCAATCCTTGTGGGATTCGACCTCACTCTATTGTGAGTTTTTACTTGACGATAACCGGTGCACTTGCCGGAAGAAATTTTGCCGATCGTGCAATTTCCTAAATCGTAGCATAACTAGTTTATGCGCATCACTTATGGTTCAAGAAAGTGCATAATTCTAATGAAAACAAAAGAAAAAGACTAGTTAAAATAGGCTAAGATGGCTTGTCATCAATATCGTCCTTATGGGAGAGTCAAGGGAAGACCTAAATAAGAAGTTGGAGTTATGGAGAGAAGCTCTAGAAGTGTATGGTCTGCACATAAGACGTAGCAAGACAGAATATATGGAATGTAAGTTCAGTCTGAGAAGGGAAAATCCCAATATAGAGGTGAAGATTGGAGAAAACATCCTACGAGAAGTTAAAAGTTTTAAGTATCTTCGGTGCATCATACAGGATAATGGAGAGATTGAACATGATGTAAATCATAGGATCCAAGCAGGTTGGTCAAAATGGCGGAGTGCATCTGGTTTTATATGCGACAAAAAAGTGCCTTTAAAACTTAAAGGTAAATTCTATCGCACCGCTATAAGACCGGCTATGCTGTATGGTATGGAGTGTTGGGCGGCTAAAGGGGAGCACGAACATAAGCTAAGTGTGGCAGAGATGAAGATGTTGAGATGGATGAGTGGTCATATGCGATTGGATAAAATAAGGAATGAAGATATAAGGGAGAGAGTTGGAATAGCACTCATTGTGGAAAAGATGGTTGAATTGCGTCTCAAGTGGTTTGGACATGTGAGAAGAAGACCGATAGAATATCCAGTCAAGAGGGTGGATGAGATGGAAGATGGACAAAGGGCGAAAGGCAGAGGAAAACCTAAGAAGACCATCCATGAGGTGGTCAAACGAGATCTACATGTAAACGGTCTCTCTGTAGACATGATACATGACAGAGCACAATGGCGTCGTTTAATTCATGTAGCCGACCCCACTTAGTGGGACAAGGCTCTGTTGTTGTTTGTTGTTGGTGGTCTGGGTGAAGTGTGCGGATGTACGCAAGGTGTGCGGCCGCACAGAGGGGAAGAAAGGGTTGCGTTCAGATGCACATAGGGTGCCTCCGCTGCAATCAGAGGGAGTGTTAGGGGTGTGCGGGCGCACATATGTGTACGGATGCACAGCTATTGGAAAACAGAGGGTCTGTGCGGACGCACAAGGCTGTGCGGACGCACAGGTCTCTATTCCTGGAACAAAAATTTTGGCTCTAAGTCACCAAAATTGACATCCAAAACATGTTTTCAAGTCCCCAAAACGTCACAAAACTCCTAAAAACACATTATTTCACTAAAATTTCGTAGCAAACATCAAAATAAATCCAACCAACTAAGCAAATTAGCCCATTATTCATGAAACAAAAGGTAAAAGAGAGAAAGTTAGAAGGATATTACCATGGTAGGGTGTCTCCCACCTAGCACTTTGGTTTATAGTCCTAAGTTGGACTTGGTGAGGAGATCCTTGTTAGGGCGGCTTATGCTTCCACTCCTCCTTGAATCTCCAACCAAGTTTGCTATTGATTTGACCTCCGGGGTTCCAAACGAATTGCATTAAACTCTTAAGAGACTTCAAGATAGCAACTATGATCCTTAAGTATTGATTCATGAAATGAATGCCCGGATCCCATACATGACTTCCTCTATCACCATTGACAAGCTTGTGCACTCCCTAGAATCCATTAAATCGACTCTTGCACCGAATTTGAGCTTCAAATGTTGAATTGGCTCCATGGATGAACTTTCTATTTCTTGGGCAATCAACAAATGTCTCTTCACCATCCACTACTCCAAGAAGGGTTCGAAGTTGACCATCCATTTCTAAAATGGCATATTGATGTGGGTGTAAGAAACTTGTTGGAGAAGTCTTCACGCACTCAATTCACTTTTGCACGAACACTTTCACCTCTTGGCAACTAAGATCTTTCTCAACCTCTTTTGAATCCTCTTCATCCTCACTCAAGTAAAAAATTGGAGGTTGTGTGAAGTCCACATCAAAATCTCCTTCCAAATCAACCAAAGGATGCTCACGAAGGTCATTGAAGAAATTACCCAAGTTGGACAAAAAATCTTGAACGATGGAATCCTCTTGATCAATTCCTACCAATTCTTCATTTATCTCCCCTTGCATTTCATGTTGCGCCCTGACATCATCTTCTTGATTTTGCAATTCTTCTTTCACTCCATACTTTTCACTTGGTTCCACATATTCATCCACCAAATTCTCTTGCTTGTGGCATGAACGCAATGAAGCTAAATGATCTAAAGCTTGTGCCAAGGTAGACATGACTTGCTCTTGCTTCTTCCGGAACTCTTGTTCTTGAATGAACATGAAAAGTTCTTCTTGTGTGGCTTGATCCTTGTAGGAAGATGAAGATTGAGGTGATTAAGGTTGACAATCAAACTCATTGGGGTAAAGGTTTTGGTTTTGTATATAGTGAGGGAATGGTGTGTAAGATTGGTGACTATAAAGGTAAGTGTTTGGGCTCTATTGGGGTGCATTGTGGTAATGGTGTGAAAAAGTCATGAAAAAAATATAAACAAGATCCTACTATCAAAAGCAAACAAACAACCAAAAAGTGCTATTTACACTATTAACATATTCACATCAACCCAAAAGAAATAACATCGTTTGTACTCCCCGGCAATGGTGCCAAATTTGGTACACGACAACTAATGTATAGTCTAGATTTTTTTACAAAATAGAATTCCATCATTGAAAGTATAGTCTAGACCAATAATTAATTCCCAAGATCAAATGATAAATTCAATACAAAACATATAAACCGAGAGTACTCAAACCTCGGGTCGTTCTCCCTAGGAATACAAACGGAATGCTATAAACTTTTGGTTATTAAGATGGCAACAAGGGTTTTGTAATGAAAGAATGAAATATTAAAAGAACTAAGTAATGAAAGAACTAAGAGATGAGCAAAATTGCAATTAATGCAAGAAATGCAATAAATGCAATAAAAGCCTTGACTTGGGAATAAGGATCCAAGGAATCCTATCATCACCATAACCATAACTATGGTAGTTATAATGAGTTAGTCTCGCCTAGTTAATCCCAACCATCGAGGAGTAAGTCAAGCAATCATAATTGACCTTAATCCATAAGTCCTATCCAACTTACCAAACTAGTTGATAAAAGGCTAGTGTCAGTGGAAACAAGAGTCAACTAACTACCCAAGAATTACCACTAAATGTCGGACATTATGACTCTAGTATCCTAGGAACTCAAACCACAAGCCAAGATAGGAAAATCTACTCAAAATCTACGGTTTGCATTTTCACAAACACCTTATGTGCATAAAAGTAAAGCATGGGAATTTGCAAAGTAAAATGGAAAACTATAACCAACTATCCACACGACCAAGTATAAACAAGCAATCAAACATAAAGGAAGCATGAAACATAAAATTCATTGATCAAAAACTTTAAGAACACAAAATTGCAATATGAACAAAGTAACTTTAACCAAATACTTTTCAAATTCGTTAAATACTTTTCAAAACATCATCCTCTTACTAAAAGTAACCAAATAAAACTCTTTTTCAAGTTTACTAACTTCCCATAGACTTAAAAACCATCTCTCTTTACCATTCAAATTCAAATATTATATATTCATTAAACTTCTAAAAAGTAATCCTTTATTTCAAACCCCAAGCATAACTCTCTTCATATTGAATAAATCTCAAAATATAACTTTTTTTTATAAATAATTCAAACTTGAACATAAACCTTGGTAATTCATATTCAAAATAGTATAATTCTTTTCTTACCTAAATAAAACTCCAATAATATAATTTTCCAAGTTCAAGTCTTCTAAAATTACTTTTCAATTAAAACCTCAGGTTTTTATAAAATTTCGACAGCACCTCCCCTAAAACTCGGACTTAACCACCCTTACGGGTTCCCTCTTTCTCAATATCTCATCAAACCTTTCTCAACAATTATCACCACAAATTCTCAATCAATCAGAAATTTAACAATCCGCAATAGTTAACAATTCAGCCATAATCCGCAACTTCCACATACTCCATCAATTCAACTTCAATTTGATCAATTCATAAATTACTTTAACCAAAGGACTAACAGTTTTTCACTTTCCAAATACCCAAAACACATTATCACCTAACTTAACCAAAATCTTAGAAATATTGACACCAAAACACAGAGTATCTATTATTTACAAAATTCCAGTTCTCTTATAATATGTTCACCCAAAAATCCTGCTCCATATAGTTTCCAATTATCACAAGTTATCCTTATACTATTAGAGTTACTGATTTTATCTCTAAATTCGGATTTCATAAAAAGCCAATTTAATAATCAAGCTTCAATCTTTTAAGAGTTCTCAAACATAATTCTAATTAACCATGAACCAATATTAACAACTACCAAAACCAATTCCAACCAATCACAAGTCAATTTCATAGCCAATCTGATACATTAGATAACTAAAAACAACAAGAAGCACTTACTCTCAATAACCAGAATACAGCCACACAACTCAACTAATTCAATATAACCACATAGAATCAGAACCTTTCAACAATTCCATCAAAATCTGAAAAACCAATATCAATTACAGCTTTACACACTCAAAACAAAGCCCAAAGACATTCACAGCCTCAAACCAAAGTAAATCTCATCAATTAATTACTCGCGATAACAAAGCCAGTCAAAATCACAACCAAAACCCAAATTCAATTCACAACCGCATCCAACATCAAACATAACTCAGAATAATCACCACAACTAACTTCTCTCAATTATATTTCATTCAATAATTAACTCATCATATTTCAATTTAAAAAGTAAAATTAAATGAATCACCATTTGCAGCTACATTTCAACCAATTCCAACCTATCACAAATCCATTTTATAGCCATTCCAATATATTAAATTTCAAATTCAATATCAAATAATTCAAAGTAATTCATTCAGGATCAGAATCTCAGCCAATTCATCGCCAAAATCAATAATTTGAAATACAATTCACAACCACATCTAATTTCAATTACAATTCAGCGTAATTACAACCACATTCAATTCTAATAACACATCAGAATAATCACTCCAACTAACTATTCTCAAACAAATTTCAAACAATTCACATTAATTAATCAACCCTTAATCATTATTAACTATTTACAATTATCCAAATAACTTTACAGGCATTCTAAAATTAAAAATGTTTTAACTTTAAAAATAAAATCCCCTACCTCAAAGTCGAAACTCGCAAAAATCACTAAACGCAGCTGCTCCATCGAATCCCAACACCTGTTCTTAGCTTCAGTGGTGACTTAGCAGCAGTCTCCAAATAGAGCCGGCAGCTACCTCCAGTAATGGCGGCGGCAAGGTAATTTACAATAATCTCTTTATACAATACAAACAGTTTCAGGGACAAGCTTCAAAGTAGAAACAAATTGGTAGGACAAGGAAGCAGAAACAGGGGACAGAGCTCACCAAAACAGTAGTGGTTCTAAGGGTGATTTCCTAGGCAGCTCGAATGTTAGTTCCCGATGGCAGAGGGCTCCGGCAACTCACAGAACCCAAAGGCAGAAGCAGAACAGAGCAGCACAGAGTAGTATAGAATAAGAGCGGCAATAGTTTCTTCTGTCAATAGCTTCTTCCCCGGTGAGCTTCAATGGTGATAGGGGCAGCGCCCTCCTCCAAACTTGATGGTGGCAGAACAACGACTCTGATGGCAGTAGGAGTCACACACGACCTTGATAGCGGCGGAGATCCTTCCTCCCTCTCCTCTGCGTGGATTTTGCGATGTTGGTGACAGTAGCACCCAGCGAACCCTCCTTCTCCAGCGGCGGCTCCTCGTGGTAGTCGCTCTCCTCCTTTCGGCGACGTCAGTAGCGACGACAGACCCTTGAAGCGGCGGCGGCAGAACGCGAATGAACGACGGCGACGCGGGCTTGGGCTCTATGGACGGGACGGCGCTGCGAAGCAACTCAACGGCGAGCTCCTCGCGGTTCCACAAACGGCGATGATGACTCTAATGGTGACGGAACGCACGGCAGCGCGAGCGGAGTTGAACGGTGGTAGTGCGATGGTCACAGCGGCGGCGGGGCAGCAGCTCTTCCCTCTTTCTTTCCTCTCTATTTCGCTGCTGTATGAGTGTTACGTTGAAGGAAGGTGAGGGTGAGGTTGCGGCTGTGTGGTAGAGGAGGGGATAAGGGTTTCTCAATTTAGGAATTTAGGGTTTCTGAGTTTGATTTGGGAATTAGGGTTAGAAATTAGGATTTTATAAAAGAATATGGATAGATAAGAATAGATATTTTGATAAAATTGAAGGGTAGAGTAATTTTAAAACCAAATATACTTTATTAAACATATTTAGGAACATTATTTATCAACATATTGCTAAGTTCAATCAATTATTTCTAATTTACATTATAAAATGAACAAGTTAATTATATTTTGTAAAGTACAATTTAAATTCAAATATCAATTTTCTAGATTAAATCATACAAATCTCTATTATTTTTCTATCTCTGAAACTTTAATTTCAATTTATAAAATAATTAATTATAATAAAAATTGTACATAAATATTAATTGACTTAAACTTAAAGTATTTATAAATATCAATCTAATCATTTCTAATAAAATAATTTCTAGGAATTCAAATTAATAACATAATTCATTCAAAATAGAATTCATTTAAATTAAATTATACAATTCTTCTATTTTTTTCAATTATCAAAATTATAATTTCAATTATACCAAACATCCAATAAAGATTATATAAAAATTCTAATTAATTTAAACTCCATTTATGATAAAATTCCATTTAATTACTTTTAGTAAAATAATTTTCTTAAAATAAAGTTATCAACAAATATAATAAATCACAAATAACTAATTATTTGATTTTCAAAAACTAGGGTTGTTACATTATCCTTGTCAATTGTGATGAGAATTGTTCATTACTCCCACTTAGTTAACCCTTACTAAATAAAGGAAAGTCAAGTGGACTAATCAATTTGATTCCTCAAGTCCTAGTCAACTTCTAAGGAAAGACTAGCTTTAGAGGGATCCAAATCAACCAGCAAATTCTAATTATCAATCAACAAAGGAGTTTGATAACTCAAGTGTCACCAATTACTCAACCAAAGCCAAAAGGAGAGAAATCTACATATTGAAAGCATCAATCACATAAATTGAAGAAAGCAACCATAAATCTGAAATACCTCAAATTGCATTAAATAAAGAAATCAAATCTAACATGGAGTTCATAAACCAAATTGGGAGAATAATCACACTAAAGTAGTAGAATAAATAAAAGTAGAAGAAAAACTAAATTAAAGAAACATTGAACCTAAAATGAAGAAGAAGTAAACCTAACCTAAGAGAAATCCTAAATCCTAAAACCTAGAGAGAGGAGAGAGGAGAGAGCCTCTCTCTCTAGAAACTACATCTAAAACCTCAAATTGTGAATTGTGGAGTTTTGTGAATGAATGAATGGATTCCCCCACTTTATATCCTCTAAAATGTGTTTTCTGGGCCAAAAACTGGGTCAGAAACAGCATAGAAATCGCTGGGGGCGAATTCAAAAACGTACAGGTCGCTGGATTTGCGCAGATCCATGCGTGCACGTGGAGTCATGCGTGAGCGTCACTTATCTTCAGAAAAACTATGGCAAATTATATATCATTTTGAAGCCCTTGATGTTAGCTTTCCAACGCAGCTGAAACTGCCTCATTTGGATCTCTGTAGCTCAAGTTATGGTTAGTTAAGTACGAAGAGGTCAGGCTGGACAGCTTAGCAATTTCTTCAACTTCTTGTATTCCTTCCACTTTTGCATGCTTTCTTTCCATCCTCTAAGCCATTCCTACCTTATAAATCATGAAATCACTTAACACACATATCAAGGCATTGAATGGTATTAAGAGAGGATTAAAATTAGTAATTTAAAGGCCCAGGAAACATGTTTTCAATCATAGCACAAGATTAGGAAGGAAAATGTAAAACCATGCAATTAGTATGAATAAGTGTGCAAAGACTTGATAAAACCACTCAATTGAGCACAAGATAAACCATAAAATAGTGGTTTACCAATCTCCCCACACTTAAACATTAGCATGTCCTCATGCAAAGCTCAAGAGAAGCTATAAATGAGTGAAGAGGAATGGTAGAATGTATGAAATGCAACCTATCTATATGAATGCAACTACATACTAAGATGTTTCTACCTACTTGGTTAAAAGTAAATAAGATCTTCAAGACAAACATAAATCAGATTTCACTAATTCAAATTATACAATTAAAGACAAGTAAACTTGTAAGAAGATAGCTCATGAAAGCAGGGAACATAGAATCAAGCATTGAACCCTCACTTGTAGTGTATATGCACTCTAATCTCTCAAGTGTCTAAGGTGAATCACTCTACTTTTCTCTAATCATGCTTTCTAAACTTTATTCTTCATCTAACCAATCAACAAATATTTAGTATACCAATACAAACATCATGAGGTCTTTTCAAGGTTGTAATGGGGCTAAGGTAAAGGTAAGGGTACATGTATGGCCAAGTGAGCTAAAATATGAATCTTTGATTAACATAAGTTCTCACCTAACACACACACACTCTATGTAACTCTAAAATTGTGCCTAGCTGCCCAAAATTCCCACTTTTGCATCACATACTCATGTATCAACTTTTCTTTAGTTTTGCCACATATGCATTGATCTTTTATTGAACTTAGCATTGGGGTAATTTTATCCCCTTATTTATTTATTTAATTTATTTATTTATATTGTATATATATAACATATCAATGCACATGGATTTTTTATTTTTTCTGGTCTCACATGAGTTGGTACCCAAATTCCTAATATTTTGTCAATGAAACACTATAGATTTTCATCAACCCAAGTTCCCACAATTCCCCACACTTAATTGATACACAATTTCTAACTTAAGCTAACCAAAGATTCAATTTGGGGTAATTAATTTGATTTTCTGTTTAAGGCTAGTGATGTGGTAAAATATAGAACAAACGAGGATTGAAAAGCTCAAGGTGGCAAACAAATGTGATTGAAAGGGTAGGCTATTTAGGATAAGTGAGCTAATAACAATTAATGGCCTCAATCATATGCAAGCATGTAAATACACTAAACATTGGACATATAGAATGAAACAAAGCAAAGATTGTAGCCATAGAGAAGAAAACACACAAGAATAAAATATTATGGTTAAATAATGTAACCATATAATTAAGCTCAAATCTCACAGGTTCTGTGTTCTTTGCTATAATTTATGTTCCAATTTACAGTCTTCAAACAAATTTAACACAAAATTTTAATTTGAATTAGTGAAATTTTTTCTTTTCAAAAATAGGGTCTTAAAAAGAAACTTATTATTTTTCAACCAAGTACAACATACATGCAAACACTTATTACTATGCAATCTATCCTATCCTAACAAAAGAAAAATAACCTATTGGTGTTGAGAAAAATAACTACCTCCGGATGTCAGGTACTGACCGACCTCCCCACACTTAAAGCTTGGCACCATCCTCGGTGCCATCAGTCAGGAACAAAGGAGGGGTTGGTAACAGCATCTCCACAATCGGGGTCGTCATGGCTCCCGGTGCTGGTAGGTAAGGTGGATTCCGAAGTGTCTGGTTCTTGTTCAGGTGGGTAGTTGCCAACAATCAGCTCCTTGAGGTATGTAAATCGGCGCTTGTTACGGTGCTCCATTTGCTTTGCCTGCCGATCAAGCCGGTCCAACCTCTGAAGTATTTGAAGGAGCAGCTGATTTATTGAAGATGCTTGTGCTTTTCGTTCCTCTCCTCGCCGGTGGTTTGTTAGAGGCTCTCTCTGTACCCTTTCTGGTGGCCATCCTGAAAAGGGAGAAGAGAAAGGGGCATGAATTCAAAGGGATAGAGCAAGGAAGAGGGCAGTACGAGTGATAATCATGCCAAGGTAAAGAAGAATGTCGTTAACACATGGTCGCGACTCCATGCAATTAGGACATCAATGGAAATATAGCATGATAAATTGAGGCCATTAAATGCAAGATGTTTATTGGCATACTGGCAAAGGCATGAGTATCGTAGATTAAGCATTAAAAGCAAAAATGGATTATCACTGTAACAAACTAACAATAACATTTGTATTGACAATCATATTTAATTAATAAAATATTGGAAGGGTTTTGTGAAAAACAGGAATTAGAGTAGAAGGATAGAATAATTAAGAATTCACAATGCCATACGGGTTTTTTACAAACACTTGGTATGCATGTAAAATATGTTAGGGAAGGTAGGAATTCCAACATGCATGTAATCCAAAATTAATATTAATTGTGAAATTACTCTTGATGATATCCATAAGCTCAAGTATAATAATATAAGACCCAAATAAAGCTCCAACACCAACATAAAAATACATGAAGAAAAAACAAAAGAATGAAAAAAAAGAAACCATAAATAACTAAGCATGAAAGAGAAAAATTTAAGAAAGAAAAGTAATTAAATGCAATAAGAAGAATGAATGAAGGAAGGAGAAGGGAATGAAAAGCGGGACGCGACGCGCGCGCACAAAGCACGCGTGCGCGTGAGAACTGTATTCGCCATGTGACGCGTACACGTGGGTGGCCTTGGAAGCAAAAGGACGCGCACACGTCAGGGACACGTACGCGTGGATGACCTTGTGCCTCTATCACAGTTCTAGCGTGGGGGCAGCACAACTTTCTATCTAAAATACTATTTACGCCGATTTCCCTATCCACGTGTGCGCGTGCTTGACGCGTACGCGTGGATTTCCCTTGTGGCAGATGACGCACACGCGTCATAGACGCGTATGCGTGGGTTGAATTGTGCACAGAGCACACCAGCCGCACAATTCCATCACAACTTTCTGTTCGTTGGATGGGGGAGCGAGATTGCTATTGACGCCCATGCGTGGCCTGCACACACGCGTGATTTGCCCCTTTTTTTTATGTGTATGCAGAATGCAAAATGCTTAATGCAGGTGAATATGCAGAAATTATGGATGAACACTAGTAAAAATAAAATAAAATAAGATTAAGAATAAAAAAGGAACGATTATACCATGGTGGGTTGTCTCCCACCTAGCACTTTTAGTTATAGTCCTTAAGTTGGACATTCGGTGAGCCCCTTGTTATGGTGGCTTGTGCTTGAACTCATCCAGGAATCCCTGTGATGACATGTCATCATGTCATATTTTTCTATGCTTTTTCATACAAGAAATTGAGAATTAGTGTTTAAATATTGCATTCTTTTGTGCTTAAATGGTACATTTCCTTGATCTTTTGATTTTATAAATTTTGTAGGAAATAAGTGGAAAAAGAAGCAAAATAGCACAAAAACAGCTCAAAAAAAGAAAAGAAGAATTTTGGGGCACTCTTTGAAGATTGAGCATGCTTTGGAACCTTAGGCCACGCTTTTAAAAGCGTGGCTCATGACCATGAAGCTTTGGAATATGCATTAATGCATTAATGCTTATGTATGCATTAATAATTAATAACCAAGCTATTTAATGCATTAATGCTTATGTATGCATGCATTTAATTATGCAATGCATGAACGCATTAGCATTATTAAACAAATAAAAGCATTCATACATGAAACATTCAATCAATAATGCTAATGAAATAAACGCTAAATGAATGAATGAAATGCATGCATTATTAATTAAAGTCAATGGAAGAATGCATGTAAATTACAAAAACGTTAATACATTGGCTTTATTAATTAAAGTAAAGCATGCATTTAATTAATACCATCATGCATTGGCATTATTTGGAAATGAATAGAATAAGAGCTTAAAGCAATGATCATTAGCGTTCATTAAAGTAACGGAATGCTACAAGCATGGGAATATTAAGCAAGGAAGAGCGTTCATTATTTGAACGCTAGCGTTCACACAAGCAACGTTTTCGGGCCCTCATGCAAGGAAAAAAACAAGCCACGACACCCCCAAAGTGAAACAGCCAAGGTTCGAAGAAGGAACCTCACACCAAGGGAGCGCTACATTGCAACTTCCAACTGAGCGCTATGGGCAAAAGAAAATTGGCATAGGGAGGATCAATGATACGGGCTCCAAGGGTGTATTGGTAAAGATTTTCTCCAATAAGGTCGCGTTGCAAGTATAGCTCTACCAACAACAATCCTCGGGGGTCAAATTTAGAAGAGGGATCTGGTTGTCACAAGTTCAACCCCAATAGAAATAACCGAAGTATTCAAACCTCGGGTCGTCTCACAAGGAATGGGCAAACATGTGCTTCAACATTGGTTAGAAATCCGGGGTTGTAAGTTATGAGCATGAAAATAAATGGGAATCTTAACAAGCAACTAATCTTAAAATGCAACAACTAGTTCAATTAACTAAGCAAAACATGAGCAACTTCAATGAATAAACAACATTCCACTTAATTCTATTATAACCCAAACAAGTAACTACAACTAAAGCAATTGGTTGAGAAAATTGATTTTCAAATATGAATAATAAAAGCAACTCTTGGCTAGGCTTGGGAATTGGGGCCACCATCCTTGTCTAACGACTATATCTTGACAATTATGAGGAACCAAGCTTATTAAGTCTACTCTCAAAGTCTTAAGTATGTGATATCTACTCCTAGACTTGAAGTACGTCAAATGGCTTTGATCACATCAACCCATAAGTCCCAACCTACCTACTAATTAGATTAGTAGTGGGTTGGCGTCAATGAGTATCAAATTGACCACCTAGGGCTCCCAAATTATCAAATCCATTAGACCCAATGACTCAAGTTTACCCAATTCCCTTGACCTAGGCCAAGAGTAAAGAAGACTACTTCATAATCAAAGTAAACAATTCATCAAACACTTGATAAGCATTAACAAAAGACATGTTCAAAATAGCAATTAAATTGAAATCTACAAGTACCCACTAACAATTATCAACATATGATCATCCAAACAAAAAAGCTAAATATAGAAATCATCAATGTAACATCAACAAGTCAAGATTCACAACATTCATGAAATGGGTATAAAATGACAATTGACAAGAATTCATAAACTATCACAAGATATAAGCAAAATTGTAACAAGGAATTCAAATTGAACAATTAAAACTAGTAATTAACAAGATCCAAGTCACAAATCAACAAGGAAAGATCAAAATAAAACTAGATCTAGAGAGGAACAAGGGTTTCTCCCTCTAGAATAACAAAACAACCACAAACTAACTAAAAATTATGTCCTAGTGTAAAATGAGTGATCCCCCTTCTTCCCCCTAGCATCCTTGGGTCTTTTCCATGTAGAAACAGCTTGAAATTGGGCCTAATGAGCCTCAGAAATCACCAGGCATGATTTTCTTTAATGAGGTCACGTGCTGCTTTCCACGCGTGCGCGTCATGCGTGCGTGCGTGCCGATTGCTTTTGTGATCCACACGTTGGCGCCAAGTGCGCGTGCGCGTCGATAGAAATTTTCTGATCCGTGCGGATGCGTCCATCCTTGTGCGCCGCTTCCAGCCAATCCCGTCCACGCGTGCACGTGGAGTGCGCGAGCGCGCCGATGCTGCTTTTCCCAAGATTTTAATTCTTTATGTTCCTCCCTTTTTATGCATGCTTTCTCCCTCTCTTCTAAGTCATTCCTACCCAATAATTCCTAAAATTACTCAACAAATACATCACGGCATCGAATGGCAATAGAAGAGAATTAAAATATGGCATTTTAAGGGGAAATAAGCATGTTTTCCATCATGGAGCAATATTGGGAAGTGAACACAAAATCATGCATTTCTTGTGAATAAGGGTGAGAAATGTTGATAAAATCCCCCAAAATAAGCACAAGATAAACCACAAAATCAGGGTTTATCAAATCTCCCCACACTTAAACCAAGCATGTCCTCATGCTTAAAATAAAAAGACCAAAGATCATGATGAGAAAGGGTTTATGAAATGCAAACTACCTAAGTGGATGCATGCAACTAATGTAAAATCATCTACCTACTTGGTCAAGAGTAAATCTATCCTCCGAGAATACATGTGAGCATATAGGGTGAAAATAGTATGTAATTCATGAATCCCTCCAAATTGAATACCACTAAAGAGTGCATATGACTTGCTAAACGAACGCTTGTGAAAGCCGGGAACAAGCATTGAGCATCAAACCCTCACCGGAAGTGTATCCGCTCTATTCGCTCAAGTGTATAGGATTCGTCACTCAATCTTCTCCTAATCATGCTTTCCAAGATTTGTCTTTCATCTAACAATCAACAGTTACTCGATGCATGCCTACAAGTATCATGAGGTCTTATTCATGGGTTGTAACGGGGCTAGGGTGAAGGTAAGGATGTATATGATCAAGTGGGCTTAAAATTTGAGTCCTTGATCAACCTAGGATCCACTAGACACATAGAACAACCAATAAAACTACAATACATTACCTAGCTACCCTTGAGTTTTTTTCTTTTTGCACACTCATGTATTCTTTTCAGTTCACACCCATATGCATTGTTTTTATTACTTTATCTTGGGGCATTTTTATCCCCTTTCATTGCTTTCTTTCTTTTTTTTTTTATATATCCCCTTTTCTTGAGGTTTCTTTGTGAACCAAAATTTCAATACATACAGTTTAATCATTCAACACATGAGTATGTTCTCAAATCCTAGAATTTTCAATTACACTACAATTACACACCTATATATCTACCCGAATTTCCCAAGTATACCCTCCTATTTGAATGATACACACCCTACCTTACCTAAGCTAATTAAGGATTCAAATTTAGGGACAGTCATGGTCTTTCACTTAGGGTTGTTAATGTGCTCTTTTCAAGAACAAAGGGAGTTTATCATAGGCTCAAAATTGGTTAGCAATGGTAGATAAAAGGGTTAAGGCCATTTGGGAAAAGTGACTATTGACATGATGGCCTCAATCATGTAAATGCATTCATACACAAAGCAATGGACATATAGAATCAGACAAAGCAAGAATCACAATCATAGAGAGAGAGATATGCACACAAGAATGGAGATAATGGTTAGAAGATGTAACCATGCAATAGGCTCAAAACTTTCATGCTTGTGTTCTTAGCTCAATCACTATGTTCTAAAATACATTCTTAAAGCAAGTTTACTGCAAAAATTTTTCAGAATTTTGGTAGGTCACCCAAAACACAGTTTCTTGGAAATGAAGTTATTGTTTTGACCAAGTAACTCTATAGAAACTAACTATCATGCAAAGGGTATTTACAAGCAAAACTAACTACACATGCAATATATTAACTTCTAAGCAAAAGATAAATCCATGGGTATTGAGGAAAAGAGAGTGTTACCCATGGAGATCGGTCGAACGACCTCCCCATACTTTAGAAATTAGCACGGTCCTCCGTGCTACGAATAATACACAAGGGACGGTTGGGACCGGAACTTTCACTATCCCCTTCATCAGAGCTCCCATCACTTGGGTTTGAGGTGGATGTGAACATTTCGGGTTCTTCCAAGCTAGGGGTAACACAACGCAGAAGCTTCTTGATGTAAGTATATCGGCGGTGGTTGCGCCACTTATATCTATCAAGCTTCCGGTGAAGATCTTCTATCCTTTGATGTGTGGATCTCAGTGGTGGTGATGATGAGCTAGAAGGAAAAAGAAGTGGCGGGGCCATGTCGAGGCTTGGTTTGTTCTTGGGAAGGTGTAGGTATTTTCCTCTTGGGACCACATCGCCCTTAGCTGGAACTATAATCTTCTTATCCTTGGCTTCCCAAGAAACACCCGCAGCAGTAACTAAGTCAGATACCAATGCTAGAAATGGCAAATTATCCCAGTCATGAACTTGACTCATCGCTTGCTTGACAAGAAGCGGAATGTTCACCGGCTTCTCCGTGAGAACACACCAAACAAGCAAGGCGAGGTCTGCTGTGAGGGACGACTTGTGGGTGCTAGGTAGCACATAATGAGATAGGATCTAGGCCCAAGCTCTAGCTTCCACAGTGAGGAAGCGAGTGTCAATGGACTTTGACCTCATCCGCAGTCGACCATGAATCCAAGATGCTTCTGGTTCAGCAATGACTCGGAGAATCGAGTCCCAATTGAATCCATACTTCTCTCACCGACGTAAGACTTCTTGGTAGCCATCCATGTCACTTGGCACTGGTAGAACATTAAACACTTGCTGAATAGCCTCTTCTGAAACTGAGACTTGCTTCCGGCGCATGTACACCGATTGAAGAGAGGGAAGATGGTAGTTGGTGTAGAATTCTTCCACCCAAGAGAGGTTGATTTCCCTTGGTTTCCTCAAAAGAAACTCCCATCCTCGCTGTTCAATGCGGGGCAAAATATAAGGAGCGACCTTGTCCGGCGGAGCGAGTAGATGCTCAGGATGATAGTTCCTTACAGCTATGGAGGGAAACATAAGTTCACAGAAGCGGTTGGGAAACCTTGAAGAATTTTTCGCCGGTTTGCCCTTGTCATTCTCATCAAGAGGAGCGGGTGTCTTCCCTTTCTTAGATAGGGGTTTGGCTCCTAATGAAGAGCGTGCCTTAGAGTTTGACTTTTGGGGTGCCCTTTTTGTGGCTGGTTTCCTTGGAGCTTTTTCCTTGCCTTTCTTGGTGGCCATCCTAAAAAAGAGGAGAAGGAAGGAAAACATTAAACCCAAGAATCAATTTAGCGAAAACATGCAAGTGACTTGTGGTGCCCATGGTGAATGTAAAATCAAGGGTCATAACACTTAGCATGGGATGCAAGAGGAAGTAAAGCATGCAATGGCATGAGAAGAGTAGTCTCAAGCATCTATAATAAAGAGCAAGTCATGTTCAATTAATATCTAATTGGCAAGTATCAACTTTAAGCACATAAATTAGACTCAATGCATTTAAGAGAAAGTAAGTGAATGAGGAGGGAGCACCAATTGAAAAATATAAGGCTAAATGGAGCCAAAATGGTATGTGTGCATTTCCTCGAACACTTGGCGTGCAATAATCAAGCAATGAGCAATTATGAGATACTAACCAATTCAAAGCCCAAAATAGAACATCAATCATCACATAAACATCACACAATGGCAAAGGTTAGAGAAAGAATGACAAAAGATCTATTAATGCAAATTAAGCTCAAATTCAACATCCATGGAGAAATAAGGAAAAAGGAAAAATAAGCAAACAAAGAGCAAGAAATATCATTATGCAAGTAAAAGAGAAACTAGGTAAAGCAATAAGAAGCATCTAATTAGAAGAAACAATGCAAGGAAAAATGGAAGTAAAGGAATGGAAGAAGCAAAACCTTGATGAGTATGAAGGAACAAGGTTGAATCTTCTTTTGTGAAGATGAGAGAGAAAATAGGAGAAGTGTAGTGCTACCGGAAAAGAGTGGTTGTCACTAGTGAGTGGCCGGAGATAGTGGTGGTGGATTGTGGAAGAAGAAGAAGAGAAGGGAAATGATGGATGAAAACAAAAAGAAACTAAGGAAGAGAAAGGGTTGAGAGAAAGAAAAACAGGGCAGGGCGCGAAGGTATTAAACTGACTCGCGCAACCGGCGCGCGCGCGCAAGGTGCGCTGGCGCGTCGGTGAGGGTGCTAGCTGTAACAACCCTAGTTTTTGAAAATCAAATAATTAGTTATTTGTGATTTATTTTAAGAAAATTATTTTGCTAAAGGTGATTAAATAGAGTTTCATGATAATTGAGGTTTAAATTAATTATAATTTTTATATAAACTTTATTAGATATTTGGTATGATTGAAATTATAATTTTGGTAATTGAAAAATAAGAAAGAATTGTATAATTTAATTTAAATAAATTCTATTTTAAATGAATTATGTTATTAATTTGAACTCCTAGAAATTATTTTATTAGAAATGATTAGATTGATATTTATAAATACTTTAAGTTTAAGTCAATTAATATTTATGTGCAATTTTTATTATAATTAATTATTTTATAAATTGAAATTAAAGTTTTAGAGATAGAAAAATAATAGAAATTTGTATGATTTAATCTAGAAAATTGATATTTGAATTTAAATTGTACTTTACAAAATATAATTAACTTGTTCATTTTATAATGTAAATTAGAAATAATTGATTGAACTTAGCAATATGTTGATAAATAATGTTCCTAAATAATTTTAAGAGAGTATATTTGATTTTAAAATTATCCTACCCTCCAATTTTATCAAAATATCTATTCATATCTATCCATATTCTTTTATAAAATCCTAATTTCTAACCCTAAATCCCAAAATCCCCAAATTTATTCAGAAACCCTAATTTTCCCAATTCCTAACCCTAACAGATGCAGCCTCACCCTCCTCCTTCAACGGAACAAACACACAGGAACTCACCCTTTCTCCCTTAGTTTTCCCGCGACACACACACACTCAGAACACTACACCCGCTCAGCCCATGCTCCTTCCGTCACACACCCACGCACTGTGAACGGAGTTGCATCTCGTCCAGCCTGCCTTGCCACCGCCGCCGTTATTATTGCCGACGAAGAGGGACGCCGTCGACGCTGTTCACGAAGGAAGGAGGAACCGAGCGAAAACCAGGAAAGGAGAGAGCCTCTGCTGCATCGCCACCGCGCCGTTGTCGCACCTAGGCGTTGCTGTTGAAGCCACTCCTGCCGCTGTTGTGTCTGCCGTGGGGAGAAACACGATGGTAGGGAAAGAACCTGTAACTGTCACTGAGCTCTGCCCCTGTTTTTGGAATCCGAGAAGAGCGCCACTGCCGCTGCTAGAGTTGATGTTGCTCTAGCTTTACTCTGAATTGTTACTGCTGCTGCTTGGCTGAAGCTGAGACATTTCACCATCATTGGAGCTGCCCAGAATCATCATGGTAGCTGCTAAGAGAGCAGAACAGATGTTAGAACTGCCAACGGAGCAGTTGGGTTTAGTGATTTCCGTGAGTTTCGACTTTGAGGTAGGGGATTTAACGTTTTTAATTTAGAATACCTACAAAGTTATTTGGATAATTGCAAATAGTTAATAATGATTAAGAGTTGATTAATTGATGTGAATTGTTTGAAATATGTTTGAGAATAGTTAGTTGAAGTGATTATTTTGAATTATGATTAGAATTGAATGTGGTTTTGGTTACTTTGAATTATAATATAGTAAACTTTAAGAGTATATAAAAAATTGAAATTGGTTTTGGTAGTTATTGAAGGATTGGAACTAAGGGATTAAACTATTTTGAGAACTTGTGATTTTCTGAGATAATATAGTAAACTTTAAGAGTATATAAATAATTTATTAATGGTTAGACTAATTTTCTGTGTCCTGATTTATTGATTCTGACTTGGCTATTATTGTGACTGGTTTCATTGTTGTAAGCGATAAATCGATGAGGTTGATTTTGGTTTGAGGCTATGCTTGTTACCTAAATTTTGGGTTACATTGATTTCTTAATTTGGTTGTTATTGTTGATTTAAGGTTAACTAGAGTTGATTTTGAGAACGGTTAAAGGATTGGAGGATGATTACTGAAATATTTTCCTAAAGTGTGATCTTTAGAATAAAATGGTAACTTTGCTAATAACTAAAGAAATTTAAAAATAACTAGAAATATGAAAGGATGGTGTTTGGAATATTAGTTATGAATTTTGGAGGCTGGACTGATCTACCTTTAAAGGACGGTTTATGGAAACTCTGATTTTAATTATTGTTAGGATGTCGATTGTTAAACTGATTTATGATGAAATGATTACTGAGATTCTGTTGTTGTGAAAACTGCTGATAAAAGGGCTGGTGATTTGTTGAGAAAGAGGGAACCCGTAAGGGTGGCTAAGTCCGAGTTTTAGGGGAGGTGCTGCCGAAATTTTATAAAATCTGAGATTTTATTTGAGAAGTTATTTTAGAAGATTTGAACTTCGATAATCATATTATTTGAGTTTTATTTAGTTAAGAAAAGAATTATAATATTTTGAATTTGAATTACCAAGGAAGGGTTTATGTTTCGAACTTGAATTATTTAAGAAAGAAATTATGTTTTGAATTTGATTAAATATAGAAAGAGTTATGTTTTAGGCTTAAAATAAAGGATTACCTTTTTAGAAATTTGGTGAAATAATAATATTTGAATTTGAATAGAAAGAGAGATGATTTTTGAATCTTTGTGAAGTTGGTAAACTTGAGAAAGAGTTTTATTTGATTACCTCTAATTAAAGGTTTTGTTTTGAAAAGTGTTTAATGAATTTAAAAAAAATAAATGATTTTCTTGAGTCTTTAATAGAGAACTAAAATGAAAGATAGTTTTAAAGTTGGCTTGACTCAAGATTGCCATAGCAGAGATTATGAACTGAATTGATGATTGAGATTTTTATGAACGAATGGTAAAGAGAAATGGCTTAAGCCAAGATATTGCAAAAGTAAAAGATGTAAAGTTTGTATAGTATGATTGAACAGAGAAAGAAAGAGGTACTGCATAAGAATGTGAAAGTGATGATGAATAATGAGAATGATTATGTGATGATCTGCTGCGTGAAGGCAGTTAGATAGATGGTGGTACGACCACTGAGAGTGCTTTCCTTGGATACTTAGCTATAATGCTATTCTGTAAGTCAGAGGACTCTTACAGAGGTATCGAGAACACACGACTAGCATATACTCCTGTAAGTCAAAGGACTCTTACAGTGAGAGTGTGTGTATGCTCCTGTAAGTCAAAGGACTCTTACAGTGAGAGTGTGTGTATGCTCCTGTAAGTCAAAGGACTCTTACAGATAGTGTGTTGGGCAGATATAAGTTAACTAGCTCCGCCATGCAAGTCAAAAGACTCTTGCAGTGGGTTGCTAGTGCCGCCCTGCAAGTCAAAGGACTCTTGGAGTGGTTTGCCTCACAAGTCAAAGGACTCTTGCGAGGGGCATTGCCAACAGGGAAGCCTTACCTGGTCAGAGGACTTCGGGTAACGTCGGGAGTGGGTATGTAACCAACATATGAGCTCATTACCTGCACTAGGGCTAAACATGCATCATCCTTGTTTGCGCATCTGTATTTGATTGGGTTTGCTCGTTGTACTTCCCTGTGATTATGCTGTTTGCCTTGCTGTGACTTGTTTGTGTGTTGAATTGAATCTTTTGTTAGTGCTGTTAGTTGGTGAATGTATGATGATGAGGAGTAAGAATTGATGTTGTGATTGAAAATTAATTGTGTGGTTAAGAAATGCTTAATGTGACCAATTTTATATTTTGGAATTTGTCTTGAGCTTAGAGATTTTCTTTGGAAGAGGTAAATAAGTAGTTAAAGTAAAACCAAGAATGGTATTTTCATAAGAGTTTGATAAAAATATAGTTTCCTTGAGTATGTTAATTATTTGCATTCTATTTCATTACTTTTACGGCATTCCTATTTCCTACTGAGAACGTGTGGTTTGTTCTCACCCTAAAATTTTCCACCCTTTCAGTGACACAGGTTCGAAGACACAGTGTGAAGCTGGGGCGATTATAGAATTTATTTATGAGTTAAGTGTGAGTTAATTTGCTTTCATAGAGTTCCCTCGCCCTTATTGCTTAAGATTTATATTTTACACAGAGGGATAGGATTTGTATCTGAGTTTTATTTGAAATCTTTTGTATGACAGATATTATTATTAATAATTATGTGATTATTATTACTTTGAAATGCTTGATATATGATTTTGATTATCAAAAACAAAATTTTCTGGAATTTTCTATAAAACTAAATCGCGATATCGAACTAAAGGCTCAATAGTAAATAGTTAATAAAGAAAAGCAGGTTGGTAATGCCTTACTTTCGGTACGATCATGACGTTCTGGAAGTTGGGTCGTTACAAATGGTATCAGAGCAGTTCGTTCCTGTTAGAGCCTTGGGAATGGACTGACTATGCTTCATTGCATACTCTGAGTGTCTGTCATGCTTTGTGACTTGTTCTGATAACAAGAGTTTGAGTTCTATATGCATGACTGTCTGATGATTAACGCTGTTAGTCTACCATTGCATGCCTCATGGTATTAGGTCTGGCCAACTTAATACTTATGATTTATGTACATGGCAACACTAACAGGTTATCATAGACAAAATAGAAGTAATAGGTAATGCGATTCACGGGGTTTGGGAGCGTTAGAAGTTATGGAATTGGTTTCGATTTGACGTATAATCTTTATTCGTGCCACATGAACTCGTGCCATTTTTTTCTTCATTGCTTTCATTGGAATTCTCTAGTTTGAATTTTCTTTTTAGAATGTGATTTGATTGTTTCCCAACCATACCTTGTCATTCTTGTACACCTTTACTTGCCTATGAATCTGATTGCTTACATAATTCTTTGAATATTCATCCTTGACAATGCCTATACTTTTGTCTATATATTCTGCTTTCTTTGATTTCAGTTTGAACTTATCTTATTCTAGCAATTTTCGAGGGCGAAAATTTTTCTAAGGTGGGTAGAATGTAACAACCCTAGTTTTTGAAAATCAAATAATTAGTTATTTGTGATTTATTTTAAGAAAATTATTTTGCTAAAGGTTATTAAATAGAGTTTCATGATAATTGAAGTTTAAATTAATTAGAATTTTTATATAAACTTTATTAGATATTTGGTATGATTGAAATAAAAATTTTGGTAATTGAAAAATAAGAAAGAATTGTATAATTTAATTTAAATAAATTCTATTTTAAATGAATTATGTTATTAATTTGAACTCCTAGAAATTATTTTATTAGAAATGATTAGATTGATATTTATAAATACTTTAAGTTTAAGTCAATTAATATTTATGTACAATTTTTATTATAATTAATTATTTTATAAATTGAAATTAAAGTTTCAGAGATAGAAAAATAATAGAGATTTGTATGATTTAATCTAGAAATTTGATATTTGAATTTAAATTGTACTTTACAAAATATAATTAACTTGTTCATTTTATAATGTAAATTAGAAATAATTGATTGAACTTAGCAATATGTTGATAAATAATGTTCCTAAATATTTTTAAGAGAGTATATTTGATTTTAAAATTATCCTACCCTCCAATTTTATCAAAATATCTATTCATATCTATCCATATTCTTTTATAAAATCCTAATTTCTAACCCTAAATCCCAAAATCCCCAAATTCATTCAGAAACCCTAATTTTCCCAATTCCTAACCCTAACAGATGCAGCCTTACCCTCCTCCTTCAACGGAACAAACACACACGAACTCACCCTCTCTCCCTTAGTTTTGCTGCGACACACACACACTCAGAACACCACACCTGCTCAGCCCATGCTCCTTCCGTCACACACCCACGCACTGTGAACGGAGTTGCATCTCGTCCAGCCTACCTCGCCACCGCTGCCGTTATTATTGCCGACGAAGAGGGACGCCGTCGACGCTGTTCACGGTGGAAGGAGGAACCGAGCAAAACCCAGGAGAGGAGAGAGCCTCTGCTGCGTCGCCACCGCGCCATTGTTGCGCCTAGGCGTTGCTGTTGAAGCCACTCCTGCCGCTGCTGTCCGAGCCGCTGCCAGTGGAAGTTGCTGCCGCCGCTGTTGTGTCTGCCGTTAGGAGAAACATGATGGTGGGGAAAGAACCTGTAACTGTCACTGAGCTCTGCCCCTATTTTTGGAATCCGAGAAGAGCACCACTACCGCTGCTAGAGTTGATGTTGCTTTGGCTTTACTCTGAATTGTTACTGCTGCTGCTTGGCTGAAGCTGAGACCTTTCACCATCATTGGAGCTGCCCAGAATCATCATGGTAGCTGCTAAGAGAGCAGAACGGATGTTAGAACTGCCAACAGAGCTGCTGGGTTTAGTGATTTCCATGAGTTTCGACTTTGAGGTAGGGGATTTAACGTTTTTAATTTATAATGCCTACAAAGTTATTTGGATAATTGCAAATAGTTAATAATGATTAAGAGTTGATTAATTGATGTGAATTGTTTGAAATATGTTTGAGAATAGTTAGTTGAAGTGATTATTTTGAATTATGATTAGAATTGAATGTGGTTGTGGTTACTTTGAATTATAATTGAAATTAGATGCGGTTGTGAAATGTGACTGAATTATTGATTCTGCGATGAATTGGTTGAGATTCGGATTTTGAGTGAATTATTGTCTTGTTTGATGTTGAATTGGATATTTGATGTATGGGAACGACTGTGAAGTTTACTTGTGACTAGTTGAGATTGGTTTTGGTGGTTATTGAAGGATTGGAACTAAGGGATTAAACTGTTTTGAGAACCTGTGATTTTCTGAGATAATATAGTAAACTTTAAGAGTATATAAATAATTTATTAATGGTTAGACAAATTTTCTGTGTCCTGATTTATTGATTCTGACTTGGCTGTGATTGTGACTGGTTTCATTGTTGTAAGCGATAAATCGATGAGGTTGATTTTGGTTTGAGGCTATGCTTGTTACCTAAATTTCGGGTTATATTGATTTCTTAATTTGGTTGTTATTGTTGATTTAAGGTTAACTAGAGTTGATTTTGAGAACGGTTAAAGGATTGGAGGATGATTACTGAAATATTTTCCTAAAGTGTGATCTTTAGAATAAAATGGTAACTTTGCTAATAACTAAAGAACTTTAAAAATAACTAGAAATATGAAAGGATGGTGTTTGGAATATTAGTTATGAATTCTGGAGGCTGGACTGATCTACCTTTAAAGGACGGTTTATGGAAACTCTGATTTTAATTATTGTTAGGATGTCGATTGTTAAACTGATTTATGATGAAATGATTACTGAGATTCTGTTGTTGTGAAAGCTGTTGATAAAAGGGCTGGTGATTTGTTGAGAAAGAGGGAACCCGTAAAGGTGGCTAAGTCCGAGTTTTAGGGGAGGTGCTGCCGAAATTTTATAAAATCTGAGATTTTATTTGAGAAGTTATTTTAGAAGATTTGAACTTCGATAATCATATTATTTGAGTTTTATTTAGTTAAGAAAAGAATTATAATATTTTGAATTTGAATTACCAAGGAAAGGTTTATGTTTCGAACTTGAATTATTTAAGAAAGAAATTATGTTTTGAATTTGATTCAATATAGAAAGAGTTATGTTTTGGGCTTAAAATAAAGAATTACCTTTTTAGAAACTTGGTGAAATAATAATATTTGAATTTGAATAGAAAGAGAGATGATTTTTGAATCTTTGTGAAGTTGGTAAACTTGAGAAAGAGTTTTATTTGATTACTTCTAATGAAAGGTTATGTTTTGAAAAGTGTTTAATGAATTTAAAAAAAATAAATGATTTTCTTGAGTCTTCGATAGAGAACTAAAATGAAAGAAAGTTTTAAAGTTGGCTTGACTCAAGATTGCCATAGCAGAGATTATGAACTGAATTGATGATTGAGATTTTTATGAACGAATGGTAAAGAGAAATGGCTTGAGCCAAGATATTGCAAAAGTGAAAGATGTAAAGTTTGTATAGTATGATTGAACAGAGAAAGAAAGAGGTACTGAATAAGAATGTGAAAGTGATCTACTGCGTGAAGGTAGTTAGATAGATGGTGGTATGACCACTGAGAGTGCTTTCCTGGGATACTTAGCTATAATGCTATTCTGTAAGTCAGAGGACTCTTACAGAGGTATCGAGAACACACGACTAGCATATACTCCTGTAAGTCAAAGGACTCTTACAGTGAGAGTGTGTGTATACTCCTGTAAGTCAAAGGACTCTTACAGAGAGTGTGTTGGGTAGATATAAGTTAAGTAGCTTCGCCATGCAAGTTAAAGGACTCTTGCAGTGGGTTGCTAGTGCCGTCTTACAAGTCAAAGGACTCTTGCAGTGGGTTGCTAATGCCGTCTTACAAGTCAAAGGACTCTTGCAGTGGTTTGCCTCACAAGTCAAAGGACTCTTGCGAGGGCCATTGCCAACAGGGAAGCCTTACCTGGTCCGAGGACTCCGGGTAACGTCGGGAGCGGGTATGTAACCGACAAATGAGCTCATTACCTGAGCTAGGGCTAGACATGCATCATCCTTGTTTGCGCATCTGCATTTGATTGGGTTTGCTCGTTGTACTTCCCTATGATTATGCTGTTTGCCTTGCTGTGACTTGTTTGTGTGTTGAATTGAATCTTTTGTTAGTGCTATTAGTTGGTGAATGTTTGATGATGAGTAAGAATTGATGTTGTGATTGAAAATTAATTGTGTGGTTAAGAAATGCTTAATGTGACCAATTTTATATTTTGGAATTTGTCTTGAGCTTAGAGATTTTCTTTGGAAGAGGTAAATAAGTAGTTAAAGTAAAACCAAGAATAGTGTTTTCATAAGAGTTTGATAAAAATATAGATTCCTTGAGTATGTTAATTATTTGCATTCTATTTCATTACTTTTACGGCATTCCTATTCCCTACTGATGTGTATCTTTGGAAAACGAATTCCAAACAAACAACTCACTGGCAAGTGTACCGGGTCGCATCAAGTAATAATAACTCACATGAGTGAGGTCGATCCCACAGGGATTGAAGGATTGAGCAATTTTAGTCTAGTGGTTGATTTAGTCAAGCGAATCAAGTATTGGTTTGAGTGGTTTGTAATTGACAGAAGCTAAAGTGCTTGAAATGTAAAGGGAGAAGCTAAATTGCAGTAAATTAAAGAGAAAAGCAAATAAAAGTGCTGAATCTTAAAGAACAAGAAATTAAATGGCAGAAACTTAGAACGCAAGAAATGTAAATTGCAGAATCTTAGAGTGCAAGAAATGTAAATGGCTTGAATTGTTAATGGGTCAGGGATGTGGGATTGCAAGAATTAAACAAAAGAACAATAAATCTCAACACATAGAAGAGTAGAAGATGACTTGAATTGAACCGGATCTAAAATAGAAATGTAAATGAACTTGAAAAGCATTCAACAGAGAAAATAAAATGATAACTCCAGATCTCAGGACCCAAGAGACTAGATAACCAAGTCTAGATCTCAATGCCTTCCTAGATCCAAATTTAGAATTCAATTGCAAGAAAAGTAAATATCAAGCAGTAGAAGAAAGGAATTCAAATATTGATTTCTCAAAGAGTGCAGTAAATCAAACAGAGAGATCTGAGGGTGAGATTGAAACAGGATTTCTTCAATTCTCCAAACCCCTAAGATTTAAACAAAGTGTGTAGAAAAGAAAGCAAAAACAACCCAGAGGAAGAGAATTCAATTCTCCTTCCCAGGAACTCTCAAATTCTAAAAGCAACAACTCAAAATGTAAAGATGAGCTCTCTACTGTAAGTATTAAAAATTCTAAAAAAGGGAAGCTTTCCGAAAAACTTAAATTCTAATCTATTTATACACTCTCTTCTAATGGTCTTCAAGCCTTGAATTGGGCCCTTGGTCTTGATGGAATTGGGTTGATAATAGCCTCTGTTGATTGCTCTTGGTGTTGGGAAGAAATCTACTTGTAAACCGGACCATGAACCATTCACGTTTGAGTCAACGTTTGAGGCAAACGTTGACTAAAACGTCTTCGTGTGTGACATTATGCAGCTCGGCCAAGTTGCTGTCATCCACGTTTGAGCCAGTGTTTGAGGTCAAACGTTAGCTCAAACGTGGCCCTTCCCAAGCAGCTCTTCTAGCCAATGTTTGGCCTAACGTTTGAGGCAAACGTTGGCGCAAACGTGACTCAATTAAACCATCAAACAGGGGTGCTCTTCCATGCTAAAAGGTGGCCAACGTTTGACCTCACGTTTGAGGCAAACGTTAGCGCAAACGTTGCCAAGCTCCAGGGGTGATCTTTCTTGCTCTGATGGCGCCAACGTTTGACCTCACGTTTGAGGCAAACGTCGGCGCAAACATTGGCTTGCCTCCAGGGTGTGGTTGCACTCTTCCTCACGTTTGAATCCAAGTTTAAGGCAAACTTGATCTCAAATGTGAGTGCCTCTTCTTGCCCCTTGCTATCCCCTTTTCTTCAACCTTCTTCCAAACCTCTTTCCACCTATCATCAATCAACAATTGTATCAAAGCTATGCTATAATCATGAGAGTTCTTCTTCTTCTTGAAATTCAAGTAATTATGATACAAAAACTCATGAGAATGCATCAATTCATCCATGGTTGATTGAATCTAAGGAAACATGAAATTCCACCCAATTGACTTACTTGTGGCCCAAGAAAGTGCATAAAACCTATTGAAAATCAAAGAAAAAGACTAGTAAAACTAGGCTAAGATGACCTGTCATCACAACACCAAACTTAAAACTTGCTTGTCCCCAAGCAAGAAAAGAATTATGCTCAAAGGTTCTTTCAATCAGAATGGATTTAAAGAATAACATGTGCTATCCTGTGAGTGAAGTGATTAAGTGACGGTGGGGTGAACTCTAAATTATATGCTCATGCAAGGGCTTCAGTGCTTACTAGTCCCTACATCTTGGAAGTCTTAGGTCTTAGGACTTTCATCCAAATGATATCATGGAGATCTCTCTATAGGTAATCACCTTGAAGCAGCTTATAGTTCTTGTGCTTTGGCCTTGACTCTAAGTGTCATGTCTCAAAGCGGCTCTTTAAATAAGCTTTCAATCAATACTCCTAAACCAGTTGGTTTTAAGGTATTAGGTGTTGAAGCACCCCTTAGGATTTACTTGCTCAAGCCTCTCTCTTTGACACAATTCGACCACAAGCATTTACTAGGATAATAACTCTTTGAGTTCTTGTTTCTTTCTTCTTTTCTGTCTAGTAATTGATGCTCAGAGCCTTGGGCCATGGTCTTTTTATTTTTATATTTTCTTTATTTTCTTTTGTCTGCTGCTTCTTGGATCAATAAATGTTTGAAAATCTCCACAATATTTCTTTGAACTCTATGTCCTGCCTATGAGCTCCCATGCAAGTTTTCATAAGCAAGCAACCTCAATGCATAATCACACAACTAGAACCACCACTTCTCCTAATCTTTTGCTTGCCTCAAAATTGTTTAATTCCTCAATTCTTCTTTTCAAAGAACTTTCATGTGATGCATTTTTGAAATATTGAGTGCAAACAAGTTTGGAGAGTACAGGGTTGTAAATGATCAAGCATCTTGATTATTGAATTACAGAAAAACTATACTATGCAGACAGGCAGGGGTATTATATTACTTTCAATCATAGCAGTATCTGATATAAAATAATCACTGAACAATACAACCTTTTGGAATTTACTTGCTGTCCTCCTCCTCATCATCATCATTGCTGGTCTTCACATTCCTCTTTCATCTCTTTGATTGATGATGCTTAATCTTTCCAAAAGATTGTATGGTGCTCTGCAGTGATATTGAAAGTTGCTTGTTCCCCAAGCACTAAAAAAAATGTTTAGCATGCATGATTTATTTGTGGGCCTTTGAACTTACTTTGGTGCGGGAACACTAATGAGCGGATAATTTATATGCTTTTTGGCATTGTTTTTAGTATGTTTTTAGTAGAATCTAGTTACTTTTAGGGATGTTTTCATTAGTTTTTATGTTAAATTCAGATTTCTGGACTTTACTATGAGTTTGTATGTTTTTCTGTGATTTCAGGTATTTTCTGGCTGAAATTGAGGGACTTGAGCAAAAATCAGATTCAGAGATTGAAGAAGGACTGCTGATGCTGTTGGATTCTGACATCCCTGCACTCAAAGTGGATTTTCTGGAGCTACAGAACTCAAAATGGCGAGCTTCCAATTGCTTTGGAAAGTAGACATCCAGGGCTTTCCAGAAATATATAATAGTCTATACTTTGGCTGAGTTTAGATGACGTAAAAGGGCATTGAACGCCAGTTCTACGCTGCTGTCTGGAGTTAAACGCCAGAAACACGTCACAAGCCAGAGTTGAACGCCAGAAATACGTTACAAACTGGCGTTCAACTCCAAGATTGACCTCTACACGTGTAACATTCAAGCTCAGCCCAAGCACACAGCAAGTGGGCCCCGGAAGTGGATTTATGCATCAATTACTTACTTCTGTAAACACTAGTAACTACTTTAGTATAAATAGGACTTTTTACTATTGTATTAGACATCTTTGATTAGTTTTATGCGATCTTAGACTTTCATGGGGGTTGGCCATTTGGCCATGCCTGGACCATTATCACTTATGTATTTTCATACGGTAGAGTTTCTGCACTCCATAGATTAAGGTGTGGAGCTCTGCTGTTCCTCAAAGATTAATGCAAAGTACTACTATTTTTCTATTCAATTCAACTTATTCCGCTTCTAAGATATTCATTCGCACTTCAACCTGAATGTGATGAACGTGACAATCATCATCATTCCCTATGAACACGTGCCTAACAACCACTTCCGTTCTACCTTAGATTGCATGAGTATCTCTTGGATCTCTTAATCAGAATCTTCGTGGTATAAGCTAGATTGATGGCGACATTCGTGAGAGTTTGGAAAGTCTAAACCTTGTCTGTGGTATTCTGAGTAGGACTCTGGGATTGAATGACTGTGACGAACTTCAAACTCGTGAGTACTGGGCGTAGTGACAGACGCAAAAGGAGGGTGAATCCTATTCCAGTATGATCGAGAACCTCAGATGATTAGCCGTGCTGTGAGAGAGCATTTGGACCATTTTCACAAGAGGATAGGATGCAGCCATTGACAAGGGTGATGCCTCCAGACAATTAGCCATGCAGTGACAGCGCATCGGACTATTTTCCAGAGAGGATTAAAAGTAGCCATTGACAACGGTGATGTCCTTACATAAAGCCAGCCATGGAAAGGAGTAAGACTGATTGGATGAAGATAGTAGGAAAGCAGAGGTTCAGAGGAACGAAAGCATCTCTATACGCTTATCTGAAATTCTCACCAATGAATTACATAAGTGTTTCTATCCTTATTTTATGTTTACTTATTATTTAATTTCGAAAACTCCATAACCTTTTGATATCCGCCTGACTGAGATTTACAAGGTGACCATAGCTTGCTTCATACCAAGAATCTCCGTGGGATCGACCCTTACTCACGTAAGGTTTATTACTTGGACGACCCAGTGCACTTGCTGGTTAGTTGTATCGAAGTTGTGAATGAAAAACAATTTATTAAGACGTGCGTACATAGTTTTTGATGCCGTTGCCTGAGATCACAATTTCGTGCACCAAACACCAAACTTAGTACCTTGCCAATGGTTCTCATGCATCAGATTAACCATGTGTGAAACTCTTTTTCTTTTTCAAAAGCAATAAAACTGAAAACTTAGGAAACAGTAGAATAGTTAACTAGTTTATCTAAATGCTTGAAGCTAGCATTATGCAGAAAGTGAGAATATGTTTTATGATGAAATTTTGGTGGAACACTAAACTTAGAATCCTTCGTTCTCCCTTATATTGTTTTGGTGTGCAACACCAAACTTAGCTTCTTGCAGTATAGAAAAAACTAATTGACCCTTTTTTATTAAACTTGCTATGAAAAGATAACTACCTCACGTTGGGTTGCCTCCCAACAAGCGCTCTTTTATTGTCATTAGCTTGACATCCTTCATCCTTTGATCATGGAAGCTGAGGCTTCTGTTACCTTTCGTTTTCTCCTCTTACTGTGGGCTTTTCCTTGATGATTGTTTCTTTTCCCGTAGCCCTCTTCTCACTTGCCTCTATGATCGCTTTCCATTTCTCACACCTGGAAACTTTCTCATTGTCTTTCAGGTTGTCTTCAGTGGCTCTGGGGGACGTAATTGCCTTCTCCTTAGCCATTTCTGCAAGGTGCTTAGCCAGTTGTGCCATTTGCCTCTCAAATCCTCTGATTAAGGCTTCTTGCTCTTTACTTACTTCCTCTTGGTGTTTCATCATTCTCTCTATTAAGATCTTTAAGTTGGTGATCCTCTGAGAGTCTTGTGAGATTGGGTGGTCGTGGGGTGTCTAAGGTTGAAAGGGTGAGTGTTGTGGTGGTAATGTGTAGTGGTTAATATTGGTATGTGATGCACGGAAAACTTATCTCATAACAAATTTCCTTCGGCAAGTGTACCGAATTTGTCGTCAAGTAAAAACTCACAATAGAGTGAGGTCGAATCCCACAGGGATTGATTGATCAAGCAACTTTAATTAGAGGAATGTTCTAGTTGAGCGAATCAGAATTTGAGTTGAGAATTGCAGAAAATTAAATCGCGGGAAAGTAAATAACAGAAAAGTAAATGCTAGAAATAAAGAGCTGAATGTAGATGACGGAAAGTAAATTGCAGAATCTTAAATGGGAATGGGGTAAGTGCTCATAAAAGTAAATGACAGAAATTAAAGAGAATGGGTAAGATCAGAAATGGGGAGTTCATTGGGCTCAGGAGATGTTGCATTCTCCGGATCAATTTCATTTTCATCTCTTCCTCAATCAATGCACTCTTTGATCTCCTTGGCAATCTTAAGTGATCGAATTACAATTCCTTGTAATTCAATCTCTCAAATCTTGATCAATCCTTGGTCAATTGCTCATGAGAAGAGATGAAGTATGGTCACTGATTATACCACATGCATTTTCCAAATCAAGTGTTGAGAGGATTATAGTCACATATCCATCCAATCCCAATTTGGTCCAGCATGAGAAAGCATTTCTAGCATGATCTCTTCATTCCTCTTTCAAGGTTTAGAAGAGATCCAAGTTTGAATAGCTTCTTTTCCAAGATAACTACCCAATTGGATGAAGATCGAAAGCTTTCAAGTAAAATCAAGAGAAAAAATAGAAGAAGAATAATGAAAACTAGTATTGATCCATCAAATTACAACAGAGCTCCCTAACCCAATCAAAGGGGTTTAGTTGTTCATAGCTCTGGAAAATGAAAACAAAGATTGAGAATACATAATGAAACTAGAAGTGCAGAGAAAGTAAAATATAGAGAGTAGTTCTATGCCAAGAGGCTCCCTATAATTTCCAACTCCCATTTTAATTCAAAGCTACTCCTATATATACTACTCTTATGATCTTCTAGTTGGCTCTTCAAGTCTTGGGTATGGGCCTTTGGATCTTGAGTTTGAAGCAGGTATCTTCTTCATTGGGCTTAGTTTTACTTGCAGAGAGAAAGTGTGAAATGGGAAGAGACTTTAGCTCAGGACGTTAGTGGTGTTAACGTTTAAGTGGAAATGTGGGTTCGAGAACGTTAGTGACAATCACCTTTTTCACTAACGTTCCTCACCAAAGTAAGAGCCACGTTAACTCCAACGTTAGTGGCACAAACGTTGCTACTAACGTTGCCTCTTTGTCCTTCGCACACGTTATTGGGACTTATCTTTCCCAATAACGTTGAGAAGTCTCCCCCTTTCCTACGTTAGAGTCCACGTTAACTTAGTTAACGTGGCTCTTTTAACGTAGGCTTGCCAACCTTCGAGAACGTTAGTGACACTTACCTTTGTCACTAACGTTCCAATGTGCCCCTATTTCTCACGTTAGAGTCCACGTTAACTAGGTTAACGTGGCTTCTAACGTGGCCATGCTAGCCATCTCCAACGTTAGTGACAAAGTTGAGTGTCACTAACGTTGGCTCATCATTTCCTTATCCACGTTAGCTTCCACGTTAACTAAGTTAACGTGGCTCATTGTGGCTTGTGTGGGCTCCTTCCAACGTTAGTGACAATGTTAGGTGTCACTAACGTTGGCGATCACCTTCCTTCTTCACGTTAGCTTCCACGTTAACTAGGTTAACGTGGGAGTTAACGTGGCTTATTGGGGCTTGTGTGGGTTAATCCCAACGTTAGTGACAATGTTTGGTGTCACTAACGTTGTCGATCACCTACTTTCTTCACGTTAGCTTCCACGTTAACTAGGTTAACGTGGGAGTTAACGTGGCTTATTGTGACTTGGCCAACGTTAGTGACAAAATTGAATGTCACTAACGTTGGCTTGCCTTTTACTTCTTAACGTTAGAGGCCACGTTAACTAAGTTAACGTGGCAACTAACGTGGCCACTTATGAGCTTGGTCCAACGTTAGTGACAAAGGTAAGTGTCACTAACGTTGGCTCCATTTCCTTTCCTTCATGTTAGAGTTCACGTTAACTTAGTTAACGTGACTCTTAACGTGGGCAATGATGGCTTCGAGAGCATTATTGGCGATTACTTTTCTCATTAACTTTGCAAGTTACTCCCATTCCACGTTAGGAGTTATGTTAATTAGATTAACGTGGCTGCTAACGTGGTTCTTCCTTGCTTCTTTTGTCCTGAAATCAAGCAATAGAGTGCATCAAAGTTCTAGTCCAAGTCATGGGAAGTACAACATCCAATTTGTCATTAAATTCATGCAAAATCCTCATAAAATCATGTAAAGTGCACAATGTATGCTTGAATCAAGATGTAAGTGAATATCTACCCAAAACTAGCTTATTTTCTAAGGAAATGCATGAAACTACCCTAAAAACAGTAAAGAAAAGGTCAGTGAAACTGGCCAAAATGCCCTGGCATCACAATAGCAAACTTAAAGCTTGCTTGTCCCTAAGCAAGTACTGGAACAAGAGAATGATGAATGGAATGCCAAGAGAAATGAGTCATTCTTGTGGAGGTCATGTCCCTAGTTTTATGGTGGTTTCATGCATAGCAACTTAGATTCAGTCCTTTACTGGCTTTCAGACCTTTATCATATTCTAGAATACTCACTGTGATTGCATCCATGAGACTTTTATTCATTGATCCTTTTATTGTTATTTCAGGGCTTATTTGTGTTCTTAGGATAAGTGCTCTGTAAGGGGCGACTCTTTAAGATAAGCTTTCAGCCAACACTCCTGAACCAGTTGGTTCAAGGTGCTAGGTGTTAAGACAACCCTAAGGACTTACTCCCTCAAGTCTCTTTCCCCCATACGTACACACCACAGGCATATAGTTTATTTATTTTCTTTTCTTGAGATTTTGGTGTCCAGTACCTCTTTGGGTTACTAAATGCTCTATAGTGAAGGTTACTCTTGATAGTGGACTTTCAGGTGATAATCCCGAGTTAGTTAACCCAAGTTACCAAGTGATAAGGCACCCCTAAGAGCTTATTCATCCAAGTAGATCCCTCACACAGGAGCAGCACAGACACATGCCTCAAGATTAAAACCATTGGTGCCTAGCCTTATTGCTTACTCTTTTTCTTTTATTTTTCAACCTTTATTGTTCTTTCCCTTTTTCTTATTAGGATCTTGTTATTTAGCTAGTCTCATGGGGTGTGTTCAAAGCATATGATTCAGGACAGATAGTTGTCTTCCCACCTTGTGGTTGAACCAACTTAGCTAACTTATGACCACACCACAAACTCAGGAACTTACTCCATAGTATGCACTCCACTCTGGTCTTTTGCAAAACACTCATTCTCTTTTCATTTGATTCAAAGGGACAACCATACAAATAAGCAAAGTAAGGATGCAGTGTCATAAAGACCAGCAAGCATAGACCTATTCAACAAAAAGCTTAAAAGACAAAATAAAAAAAGTTCAAACTAACATGGAAGCAAGTTCTATTTCATACGAGATCTTCCTTATTTAAAGCATAGAGAAAGATGGACCAAAGAAGGAACTCCACTACCTTTTACTCATGTGGTTGCCCATGCTCTCCTCCTTGCTTGTCCTTCTTGTGTCCCTCTTAATGAACCGGGGTCTTCCATCTGCATACCTCTCCCAATCAGCTGCTATAACACAGATGTCAGTCACAATTTTTGTGAGCTCATCATTGTCAGGGCTCTTACTTATCCTTGCATGATAACTGAGCTCATCAAAATGTGGTGATTTCAAGTGAAGAGTTCTTGTTATAGCATTTGGGCTGAAGTCTACCTCCTTTCCTCTTACATAGCTTTTGAAGGTTGGGGCCCTGGTTTTGTCTTCTCTAACCACATTTACGTAGAACTCTTTGATGAGGTTTGCATTGATCTTCCCCTCTGGATTAGTGAGCCTTTGCCACCCTCTTTGTTCAATTTTCTCCCGAATCTGTGGGCACTCGTCTTCATTGATTTGGAAGGTTAACTCAGGCAATATCTTCTTGATCTTAATCCTTTCAAATTCTTGTTCATGGAAGGCAGTTTTGAATCTCTTCTCATCGAAAGGAATGTTCTCCATTGGTTCCTTCCTCTTTTGCCTCTTGGAGCTTGAAGATGCCATGAATTTGAGTTGCTGTGTGAGGGGATTGGAAGGTAAGGATAGACGAGGAATTTGGTTGGTTAAGACGAGGTGTGATGAAGGGGTTTTGGATGCCGAAAGTGTGAAGTGTGGAGAGTGGGAATTTGAATGTGAGGGGTAGGTATGCACTAGGACTCATTTATATAGGGAGATTATGAGTGAGTGGAGGGTGTGGATTGATGGAATGGTTGCTTGATGGACGGTTAGGGTTGTGCATGGAGAAAGGATAAGGATCATCACTTTATGAAGGTTATTGGTTCGGTCTCCAAGGGTCTCCTTTTTTCAATGTTGCATGGCAACAATTTCCAATGCATTCCTTCTTGAGACAAGGGTGTAGTTTCTCTTCATGGAGTGGCCGAACCTTTTTCATTTAATTGTCCAATCAATCCCCTTCAATGCTCCTCTCCTTTTTCCTATAAAAATAAAATAAGAAAATTCAATATCATAAAAATTAAACTTTACGGCTAGTATAGTAAAGAAAAAGGATTAGGTTGTTTATTCATGAACACCAACTAACTAACTAACTGTGCGTCCTTATATGCATATTCGTGGCACCCTGGGGTGACACCAAACTTAGTTTGGAGCACTGTGATAAAAAGTTTTGTTCAAAGCTCCAAGACTAGCATGCTCTGAGTTGCATCCATGCTTTCTTGGCATGCTTTGAACACCAAACTTATTCTTCACTATATACTGCATAATAAGGATTTCACCAAGTGTTTGTCAAGTTTGGGTTGGAATTCATGAATATTGACTTATTCACTATTAAAGGCATATAAAACATGGGTTCCCTCCCATGAAGCGCTTCTTTAGCGTCACTAGCTTGACGTTTCTTCTTCATCAGGGAGGTTGATAGTGCTTCAAGTCTTCCCCTCTTGCCTTGGACTTATATCCATTGGTTGTATGAATGATCTCTACATGTTCCAAGGAGAGAACTCTGTTGATAGTGAAGACCTTAGGTAACTGAGATGGTACAGTGGAGAGATCAGGGGAGATATCTGGGAAGTAAGCTGAGATCACTTTATCCCCTGGAGAGAAGTCCTCGGTAGGGATCTTCTTGTTACTCCACCTCCTTGGTACCTTCTTCTTTATTCCTTTTGATGTTGCCTTGCTCTTTGTGACTTCTTCTTCTAAGGGAATTTTGTTGTTGTCTTCACATGCCTCTGGTGGTTTAGGTTCCTCCAGCTTTTCCTTGAGCTATGACAACTGCTTATTTCCTTGTTCATCAAGCAAGGGCTTTCCCAGCTGGGCTGGTTGTGCTTCAATGCTTGCTTCCTCTTTCAGTATCTCATTATGATCTTTGCTTGGTTCTTTGTTCTCTTGGTCTGCTTCTTGTGAAAGTTTGAAGACATTAAAACTGAGTCGTTCATCATGGATCCTCAATATTAGCTCCCCTCGCTCAACATCTATGAGTGCTCTGGCTGTAGCTAGGAATGGTCTTTCCAATATGATTGGGTGAGTGTGACTCTCTTCCATGTCCAGGATGACGAAGTCTATGGGAAGAAAGTATTTCCCAACCTTTACCAACACATTTTTCACCACTCCTATTGCTTGTTTTTGAGTTTTGTCAGCCAGCCTGATGACTACATCTGTGGGCATTATCTCATTGATCTTCAGCCTCTTCACCAGGGATAAGGGCATTAAGTTGATGTTTGCTCCCAAATCGCAGAGTGCTTTATCAAACATTGTTTCTCCTATGGCACAGGGGACATGAAAACTCCCTGGATCTTTTTTTTTGTAGGCAACTATGGTTGAATGAGGGCACTACACTCCTTGTTCATTACTATAGTTTGGCCTCCTTTGAGTGAGCTTTTCCTAGGGAGCAGTTCCTTCATGTATTTGATGTATGCAGGCATTTGTTGGATGGTCTTGATGAATGGTATGTTGACATTCAGAGATGCAAACAAGTCAAGAAATCTTGAGTATATTCTCTTCTCAACAGCACCCTTGAGTAGTTTGGGAAAGGGTGCATAAAGTCTCAGCAGCTCCTGTTGTGAGATTTCTGGTTCTTGGTGATCTTTTTCCTCCTTCTCTGTTGAGGTGTCTCCAGGTTGTTCTGCCGATTCGTTTGGCTTGTCCTCAGTCTCCTTATCACTTATAGTTACCATCTTGCAATCTTCCCATCTTACTTTCTTTGTTTCACCTCTCGGATTCTTCTCTGTGTCACTTGGGAATCCATCTGTGGGTTTGGGAATCTGCTCAGAGAGATACCCCACTTGAGATTCCAACCTCTTGATTGTATCTCTTGGTTCTTAAAATTTGCTCGCACGTCCTCCTTAAATGCCTTGTTGTCTTGAATCTCTTTGCCTATGCTTTCAAGTAGATTCTCAATCCTTGAGAGTCTGTCATCAAATGATGGTAGATTGGGATTAGAGGTGGAAGGATGAGGAGGGTTATTTTGGCATTGGTAAATGTGTTGAGAGGGTTGGTTATGTGGGTGCTGATATGGTCTAGATGTGAAATGTTGGTGGGCTGCATTATTGTTGGGATTTGAACGTCTTTGATCTATGCCTTGGTCTTGTTGATTTCCCCACCCAAAGTTTGGGTGATTCCTCCATCCAGGGTTATAGGTCTTAGAGTATGGATCATGGTTTTGCCTAGGTGAATTCCCAATGTAGTTGGCTTGCTCCTGACTACCCTCTGCTTCTTCATTCACTCCTTCTTGGGTTGTTGATGAAGTGGTGATTGCTGCTACTTGGTTCCTCTCCATCTTCTTGGTGAGGTCAGCCAGCTGCTGGGAAATGAGCTTGTTCTGAGCCAGCAGAGCATCTATATTGTTTAGCTCCATCACTCCTCTCGTGTTCCATCTTTCGGAAGCATAGAACTAGTCATTCTCTGCTACAGTTTCAATGACATCTATGGCCTCCTCAATGGACTTCTTCTTGTTCAAAGATCCTCCAGATGAATGGTCTACGGCCTTCTTTGACTCATAAGAGAGCCCTTCATAGAAAATGTGCAGCAGCACCCATTCATGAACATATCTGGTGGACACCTCCTTGTTAGGTCTTTAAACCTCTCCCATGCTTCATAAAGAGTCTCACCATCTTGTTGCCTGAAAGTTTGGACCTCAGCTCTCAGCCTATTGATTCGTTGAGGGGGTAGAATCGTGCTAAAAATTTGTTCACCACATCTTCCCAAGTTGTCAAACTCTCCTTCGGGAAAGACTCCAGACACTTGGCTGCCTTATCCTTGAGTGAGAATGGAAATAAGAGCAGTCTATAGGCATCAGGATGAACACCATTAGACTTTACTATGTCACATATTATCAGGAAGGTGGTTAGATATTGATTGGGGTCTTCTTGGACACCTCCTCCGACCGAACAGTTGTTCTGAACAAGGGTGATGAGCTGTGGCTTTAGCTCAAAATTGTTGGCATGGATGGTTGGCTTTTGAATGCTACTTCCACAGTTTCCTGGGTTTGGATTGACGTAAGAGCCTAAAACTCTTCTATCCTCCCTAGCATGATTTGCTCGACCTCCTCCGCCATGGTTGTGAGCCTCTTCCTCATGATGGTTTTCCATGTTTTCTTCCATGTTTGGTTCAAAGTATTCCTCCTCTTTCTCAGCACCAACTACTCTCTTTCCTCTTGCTTCCCTCCTTAATCTAAGGAAGGTCCTTTCAGGTTCAGA
Source organism: Arachis hypogaea (assembly GCF_003086295.3). Taxonomy (NCBI): domain Eukaryota; kingdom Viridiplantae; phylum Streptophyta; class Magnoliopsida; order Fabales; family Fabaceae; genus Arachis; species Arachis hypogaea. The sequence goes on from NC_092054.1 coordinate 86,222,973, forward strand.
ATCAAAGGAAGTTGAAGCCCCGCTTCTTCTCCCTGTCATACAACCCACAAGTACAAGCAAGGAAAATAGATGCAGAAAGTATTTTTGTCAGAATGACTGTTAGTGTGAGTGATGCAATATATCAAACAGTTAGTGGGTTAGTGAAATGAAAGGTAAATAACTAAAACGAAAAAGCAGGGGGAAGGGAAGAAATTAACTAAAACTAAAAGTAAATTACTCAAACAGAAAATTAAATCAAACAAAAATAAAATGCTCAATCTAGTTACCCTCCAATTTAATCATTTTTGATGCACAATCAATCCCCAGCAACGGCGCCATAAACTTGATGCATAGAAAACTTGTCTCATAACAAATTTCCTTCGGTAAGTGTACCGAATTTGTCGTCAAGTAAAAACTCACAATAGAGTGAGGTCGAATCCCACAGGGATTGATTGATCAAGCAACTTTAATTAGAGGAATGTTCTAGTTGAGCGAATCAGAATTTGAGTTGAGAATTGCAGAAAATTAAATGGTGGGAACGTAAATAACAGAAAAGTAAATGCTAGAAATAAAGAGTTGAATGTAGATGACAGAAAGTAAATTGTAGAATCTTAAATGGGAATGGGGTAAGTGCTCATAAAAGTAAATGATAGAAATTAAAGAGAATGGGTAAGATCAGAAATGGGGAGTTCATTGGGCTCAGGAGATGATGCATTCTCCGGATCAATTTCATTTTTATCTCTTCCTCAATCAATGCACTCATTGATCTCCTTGGCAATCTTAAGTGATCGAATTACAATTCCTTGTAATTCAATCTCTTAAATCTTGATCAATAGCCAATTCCTTGGTCAATTGCTCATGAGAAGAGATGAAGTATGGTCACTGATTATACCACATGCATTTTCCAAATCAAGTGTTGAGAGGATTATAGTCACATATCCATCAAAACCCAATTTGGTCCAGCATGAGAAAGCATTTCTAGCATGATCTCTTCATTCCTCTTTCAAGGTTCAGAAGAGATCCAAGTTTGAATAGCTTCTTTTCCAAGATAACTACCCAATTGGATGAAGATCCAAAGCTTTCAAGTAAAATCAAGAGAAAAGATAGAAGAAGAATAATGAAAACTAGTATTGATCCATCAAATTACAACAGAGCTCCCTAACCCAATCAAAGGGGTTTAGTTGTTCATAGCTCTGGAAAATGAAAACAAAGATGGAAAATACTTAATGAAACTAGAAGTGCAGAGAAAGTAAAATATAGAGAGTAGTTCTATGCCAAGAGGCTCCCTATAATTTCCAACTCCCATTTTAATTCAAAGCTACTCCTATATATACTACTCTTCTGATCTTCTAGTTGGCTTTTCAAGTCTTGGGTATGGGCCTTTGGATCTTGAGTTTGAAGCAGGTATCTTCTTCATTGGGCTTAGTTTTACTTGCAGAGAGAAAGTGTGAAGTGGGAAGACACTTTAGCTCAGGACGTTAGTGGTGTTAACGTTTAAGTGGAAATGTGGGTTCGAGAACGTTAGTGACAATCACCCTTTTCACTAACGTTCCTCACCAAAGTAAGAGCCACGTTAACTCCAACGTTAGTGTCACAAACGTTGCCTCTTTGTCCTTCGCACATGTTATTGGGACTTACCTTTCACAATAACGTTGAGAAGTCTCCCCCTTTCCTACGTTAGAGTCGACGTTAACTTAGTTAACGTGGCTCTTTTAACGTAGGCTTGCCAACCTTCGAGAACGTTAGTGACACTTACCTTTGTCACTAACGTTCCAATGTGCCCCTAGCTCCCACATTAGTGTCCACGTTAACTAGGTTAACGTGGCTTCTAACGTGGCCATGCTAGCCATCTCCAACGTTAGTGACAAAGTTGAGTGTCGCTAACGTTGGCTCATCATTCCCTTATCCACATTAGCTTCCACGTTAACTAAGCTAACGTGGGAGTTAACGTGGCTCATTGTGGCTTGTGTGGGCTCCTTCCAACGTTAGTGACAATGTTAGGTGTCACTAACGTTGGCGATCACCTTCCTTCTTCACGTTAGCTTCCACGTTAACTAGGTTAACATGGGAGTTAACGTGGCTTATTGGGGCTTGTGTGGGTTAATCCCAACGTTAGTGACAATGTTTGGTGTCACTAACGTTGTCGATCACCTACTTTCTTCACGTTAGCTTCCGCGTTAACTAGGTTAACGTGGGAGTTAACGTGGCTTATTGTGACTTGGCCAACGTTAGTGACAAAGTTGAATGTCACTAACGTTGGCTTCCCCTCTACTTCTTAACGTTAGAGGCCACGTTAACTAAGTTAACGTGGCAACTAACGTGGACACTTATGAGCTTGGTCCAACGTTAGTGACAAAGGTAAGTGTCACTAACGTTGGCTCCATTTCCTTTCCTTCATGTTAGAGTTCACGTTAACTTAGTTAACGTGACTCTTAACGTGGGCAATGATGGCTTCGAGAGCATTATTGGCGATTACTTTTCTCATTAACTTTGCAAGTTACTCCCATTCCACGTTAGGAGTTATGTTAATTAGATTAACGTGGCTGCTAACGTGGTTCTTCCTTGCTTCCTTTGTCCTGAAATCAAGCAATAGAGTGCATCAAAGTTCTAGTCCAAGTCATGGGAAGTACAACATCCAATTTCTCATTAAATTCATGCAAAATCCCCATGAAATCATGTAAAGTGCACAATGTATGCTTGAATCAAGATGTAAGTGAATATCTACCCAAAACTAGCTTATTTTCTAAGGAAATGCATGAAACTACCCTAAAAACAGTAAAGAAAAGGTCAGTGAAACTGGCCAAAATGCTCTGGCATCAGTATGGTGGTGTCTTTGCTGGTTTGGGAAATTGGGGTTGTTGTGGTTGAAGTCCCTTGGTCCTTGATTTTGGTGCTCACTTCTCCTCCAGTTGGAATGAGTTCTTCAGGGCGGGTTGTACACATCACCTTGAGACTTGTGTTGGAGCATACTTGCGGTATTGTTTGGATAGTGTAATCGTTCATAACTTTGTTACTCTTGGTCAATTGTTCCAAAACCTTTTTCAGGTTGATTCCAACCTTGTGAGTTTTGAGTTAGGTTGTATGCATTTACTACAGCAGTTCGCAGCTCATTGATTTTTCTGACCATTATTTCTAGTTGTTGCAGAGTCTGCTGATGCATCTGCTTGTTTTGGTTCATGACTGCACTGACACCTTCAATTTCCATCACTCCCTTCTCTTGTGTGGATGGTTGCACTTCTGCCTTTAGTTTACCAATTCCCTGATGTGGTTTTAACATGACCAGCAGTTCACTCATTAGATCTTCCTATCCGATGATGCTTCCTTGTGGGAAGGCTTCAAACCATTGAGCAACATTGTTCATGGTGATGAGTGGGTGCTCCAAATTGTGGGTTGCATTTTCATCTAAGGTGGGGATATTACTCCCCTACTTACTGGAATTTGTTGAGTTCCCCTCCATGATCTGCACAATCACAAACTGTCCAAATGAAGATTGAATATATTCATGTCCAAGATGTGATCAGAAAATTAGCTGACACAATGTATCAAACAGTTGATAGGCTTGAAAGATTAATAAAAGAAAATTGCTTCTCTCGTATATTCAACAAGAAAAAGCATAAGAATCACACAAAGCCAGAGAAACCAGGAAAACTTCAATCTATTGCTAGAATGAAGTTTTAGTTAGCTTAAGCAAAAATTCAAACAGTTAGCGTGTTAGTCAAAAATTAAAGAAACAGAAAAAAAAAGTGCTTGATCTAGATCTCCACTTCACTTAATCATTGTCAATCTATTTCAATCCCCGGCAACGGTGCCAAAAACTTGATGTGTATTTTTGGAAAACGATCCAACACAAAACTCACCGGCAAGTGTACCGGGTCGCATCAAGTAATAATAACTCACATGAGTGAGGTCGATCCCACAGGGATTGATGGATTGAGCAATTTTAGTTTAGTGGTTGATTTAGTCAAGCGAATCAAGTATTGGTTTGAGTGGTTTGTAATTGACAGAAGCTAAAGTGCTTGAAATGTAAAGGGAGAAGCTAAATTGCAGTAAATTAAAGAGAAAAGCAAATAAAAGTGCTAAATCTTAAAGAACAAGAAATTAAATGGCAGAAACTTAGAACGCAAGAAATGTAAATTGCAGAATCTTAGAGTGCAAGAAATGTAAATGGCTTGAATTGTAAATGGGTTAGGGATGTGGGATTGCAAGAATTAAACAAAAGAACAATAAATCTCAACACATAGAAGAGTAGAAGATGACTTGAATTGAACCGGATCTAAAATAGAAATGTAAATGAACTTGAAAAGCATTCAATAGAGAAAATAAAATGATAACTCCAGATCTCAGGACCCAAGAGACTAGATAACCAAGTCTAGATCTCAATGCCTTCCTATATCCAAATTTAGAATTCAATTGCAAGAAAAGTAAATATCAAGCAGTAGAAGAAAGGAATTCAAATATTGATTTCTCAAAGAGTGCAGTAAATCAAACAGAGAGATCTCAGGGTGAGATTGAAATAGAATTTCTTCAATTCTCCAAACCCCCAAGATTTAAACAAAGTGTGTAGAAAAGAAAGCAAAAACAACCCAGAGGAAGAGAATTCAATTCTCCTTCCCAGGAACAATCAAATTCTAAAAGCAACAACTCAAAATGTAAAGATGAGCTCTCTACTGTAAGTATTAAAAATTGTAAAAAAGGGAAGCTTTCCGAAAAACTTAAATTCTAATCTATTTATACACTCTCTTCTAATGGTCTTCAAGCCTTGAATTGGGCCCTTGGTCTTGATGGAATTGGGTTGATAATAGCCTCTGTTGATTGCTCTTGGTGTTGGGAAGAAATCCACTTGTAAATCGGACCATGAACCATTCACGTTTGACTCAACGTTTGAGGCAAACGTTGACTAAAACGTCTTCGTGTGTGACATTATACAGCTCGGCCAAGTTGCTGTCATCCACGTTTGAGCCAGCGTTTGAGGTCAAACGTGAGCTCAAACGTGGCCCTTCCCAAGTAGCTCTTCTAGCCAACGTTTGGCCTAACGTTTGAGGCAAATGTTGGCGCAAACGTCGCTCAATTAAACCATCAAACAGGGGTGCTCTTCCATGCTAAAAGGTGGCCAACGTTTGACCTCACGTTTGAGGCAAACGTTGGTGCAAACATTGCCAAGCTCCAGGGGTGTTCTTTTTTGCTCTTATGGCGGCAACGTTTGACCTCACGTTTGAGGCAAACGTCGGCGCAAACGTTGGCTTGCCTCCAAGGTGTGGTTGCACTCTTCCTCACATTTGAGTCCAAGTTTAAGGCAAACTTGGGCTCAAATGTGAGTGCCTCTTCTTGCCCCTTGCTATCCCCTTTTCTTCAACCTTCTTCCAAACCTCTTTCCACCTATCATCAATCAACAATTGTATCAAAGCTATGCTATAATCATGAGAGTTCTTCTTCTTCTTGAAATTCAAGTAATTATGGTACAAAAACTCATGAGAATGCATTAATTCATCCATGGTTGATTGAATCTAAGGAAACATGAAATTCCACCCAATTGACTTACTTGTGGCCCAAGAAAGTGCATAAAACCTATTGAAAATCAAAGAAAAAGACTAGTAAAACTAGGCTAAGATGACCTGTCATCACCTACTGAGAATGTGTGGTTTGTTCTCACCCCAAAATTTTCCACCCTTTCAGTGACACAGGTTCGAAGACACAGTGTGAAGCTGGGGCGATTATAGAATTTATTTATGAGTTAAGTGTGAGTTAATTTGCTTTCATAGAGGTCCCTCGCCCTTATTGCTTAAGATTTTTATTTTATACAGAGGGATAGAATTTGTATCTGAGTTTTTTTTGAAATCTTTTGTATGAGAGATATTATTATTAATAATTATGTGATTATTATTACTTTAAAATGTTTGATATATGATTTTGATTATCAAAAAAAAAATTTTCTGGAATTTTCTATAAAACTAAATCGCGATATCAAACTAAAGGCTCAATAGTAAATAGTTAATAAAGGAAAGCAGATTCGTAACGCCTTACTTTTGGTACGATCATGACGTTCTGGAAGTTGGGTCGTTACACTAGCAGATGGCGCGTGTGCGTCAATGGCGCGCGCGTGCGAGAGAGGTTGTGCCTCAGGCACAAAAGTGGCACAAAGTTGACTCAAGTCTCTGGTTTTTGTACCAGAGTGAATCAGTGAAGCAAGCGCGCGAATGCGCACCTTGCGCAGACGCGTGCTTAAGGTGTTTCGCAACTGACGCGGACGCGTATTACGCGCGGACGCATGGGTTTTGGCACAAGGTTGGCCCAATTATGGCACAACTCTCTGGTTTTTGTATCAGAGAGTCCACATATCTCCATCGGCGCGCGCGCGCACCATGTGCTGGCGCGTCGATGGTTAAATTGCTAGGGTACGCGCAAGCGGCATGTACGTGAACGTATGGGTGCCTGGCGCGAGTTGGGCATGAAGTGGGCATGACTCTCGAGTTTTTGGCCCAAAAGTGGAATTTCGCTACCGGCGCGCGCGCGCACTTTGCGCTGGCGCATCGGTGCTCTTCTTCAAAGAAAAATTTTTATTTTCTTTATCCTTTTCACCTCTTATCTACATGAACATCCTATGTATCCAACAAAACTAACAAAGCTAGCATTCCTATGCACTATATCAATCATCAAAAGATCACAAAATTCATAAGAAAATAAGGATACAAATAAGATGGTATAAACAAGGAAGATCTTACCACGGTGGGGTGCCTCCCACCAAGCACTTTTTTTTAACGTCCTTAAATTGGATGGTCTTTTTCTTAAGCTTCCTCTCTCCTTGGTGCATCCTCCAATATGTACACCTCTAGCTCTCTTGGGGCTTGCAACCATGATACTTCTTCACTCTATGTCCATTCACCTTGAAAGTTGCTTCACTCTTGGGATCAAACAACTCCACCACTCCGTAGGGCTTCATCTCCTTCACCTTGAAAGGTCCTTCCCATCTAGAGCGGAGCTTGCCAGGAATAAATCGGAGCCTTGAGTTGTAGAGGAGGACCTCATCACCTTCTTGAAAGTCCTTCTTCCGGATGTGATGGTCATGGAATGCTTTAGTCTTTTTCTTGTAGATTCGGGCATTCTTATATGACTCGTTCCTCAAACATTCAAGCTCCTCTAGTTGTAGCTTCCTAGCTTCACCCGCCTTGGCTAGATCCATGTTGCACTGCTTTACCGCCCAATAGGCTCGATGCTCAATCTCCACCGAGAGGTGGCATGCCTTACCATAGACGATCCGGAAAGGACTCATCCCTATCAGAGTCTTGTAGGCCGTTCTATATGCCCATAATGCATCCCCTAACCGGAGGCTCTAATCCTTTCTTTGCGCATTGACCACTTTCTCCAAGATTCTCTTGATTTCCCGGTTGGACACTTTCATTTGTCCATTTGTTTGCGGATGATAAGCAGTGGCAACCTTATGCGACACTCCATAGCGCTTGAGCAATGCTTCTACCTTCCTGTTACAAAAGTGGGATCCTTGGTCGCTCACGATTCCTCGTGGTGACCCATAACGGCATACATTGTGATTCCATATGAAAGAAACAATGGCATTGACGTCATCAAGGCGGGTAGGTACGGCCTCTACCCACTTTGACACGTAGTCAACCGCTAATAGAATATACAGATACCCACTAGAGTTGGGAAATGGTCCCATAAAGTCAATGCTCCATACATCAAATATCTCACAGAACAACATAGGTTGCCAAGGCATTTCATCCCTTTGGGATGCGTTTCCTGACTTCTGACACTGATGGCAAGACACACATAACCGGTTAGCATCCTTGAATAAGGTTGGCCACTAGAATCCACAATCCAACACTTTTTTAGCGGTCCTTTGTGGGCCAAAGTGGCCACCACATTCGGACGAATGACAAGCTTTAAGAATTGGTTGGAATTCAGATTTCGGGACGCATCTTCGAATTACTTGGTCCACGCCCCTCTTCCACAAGTGAGGGTCATCCCAAATATAGTATTTGGAATCACTCCTCAACTTGTCCCTTTGGTTTTTCGAAAAGTTGGGAGGGAAGATTCTTGCAACCAAGTAGTTCGCCATTGGGGCAAACCAAGGAAAGCTATCTGACACAGCATGCAAACTATCCAATGGGAATGAGTCATTGATCAGAAATGGATCAGTTTTTAAATTCTCAATGCGGCTTAAATGATTCGCAACCAGGTTTTGAGATCCACTCCGGTCCCTAATCTCAATGTCAAATTCTTGCAAAAGCAAGATCCAACGTTTGAGTCTAGGTTTTGACTCATTCTTTGTCAATAAGTACTTTAAAGCTGCATGATCTGTGTATACCACTATCTTTGAACCTAGCAAATAAGATCTGAACTTATCTAAAGGATGAACAATAGCTAGAAGTTCTTTTTCAGTAGTGGTATAGTTGGATTGTGCTGCATCTAGTGTCTTAGAAGAGTAAGCAATGACATAAGGGAGTTTACCATCGCGCTGTGCAAGCGCGGCACCCACAGCATGGTTTGATGCATCGCACATTATCTCAAATGGCAACGTCCAGTTGGGGCCTCGCACAATTGGTGCCGTGGTAATAACTCTCCTTAGCTCTTCAAAAGCTTTTACACATTCACTGTCAAACTCAAAATCCACATCTTTTTGGAGTAGGCGCGACAATGGCAAAGCAATCTTGCTGAAGTCCTTGATAAAGCGCCTATAGAATCCTGCATGTCCCAAAAACGAGCGGATCTCCCTCACGAATGAGGGGTGAGGCAAAGTAGTAACAACATCGACCTTGGCCGGGTCCACAGAAATGCCTTCATGAGATACTACATGTCCTAACACTATACCTTATTGTACCATAAAGTGACATTTTTCAAAATTTAAGACAAGGTTAGTGTCAACACATCTAGCCAGGACCTTGGCCAAGCTCTCTAAACAAAAATCGAATGAAGTACCATAAACGCTGAAGTCGTCCATAAAAACTTCCAGGCAATTCTCCATTAGATCGGAGAAGACACTCGTCATGCACCGCTGAAAAGTAGCGGGTGCATTACATAGTCCAAATGGCATCCTTTTATAGGCAAAGGTGCCGAATGGACAAGTAAACGTGGTCTTCTCCTGATCTTCAGGAGCAATATGTATCTGGAAGTAGCCAGTAAATCCATCAAGAAAACAGTAGTGAGATTTACCTGCCAAGCGGTCTAGCATATGATCGATGAAGGGTAAGGGGTAATGGTCTTTTCGTGTAGCGGCGTTCAATCTTCTGTAGTCAATACATACTCGCCACGCATTTTGGACTCTTTTAGTGACCAATTCACCGTCGTCCTTCTTGACCGTTGTGATGCCCGACTTCTTGGGAATAACTTGAACCGGGCTCACCCACTCACTGTCGGAAATTGGGTATATGATATCCGCATCCAGTAATCAGGTGACCTCTTTCTTCACTACATCAAGGATGGTTGGGTTGAGCCTCCTTTGCGGTTGCCTAACCGGCTTGGCTCTATCTTGGAGAAATATCCTATGCATGCACTTGCGGGGGTCGATTCCCACAATATCCGCTAGGCTCCATCCTATTACTTTCTTGTACTTTCTTAGAACATCTAGGAGCTTTCCCTCTTCTTCACTTGAGAGCTCACTAGTAATAATGACCGAAAACCTTTGGTTGTCCTCCAAGAAAGCATATTTCAAATGAGATGGAAGGGGCTTCAATTCACTTTTTATCTCAAGATGAGGTTCCTTTTCTTCAAGCTCATGGGATTCATTCTTGACAACTTCCTCATGTTCATCTTCTTGGTCATCCGTCCCCTCAACAATGGGGTAGCACAAATTGTCATGGTCTTCTTCTAGCACTTCCGCTACCACTTCATCAATTACATCACATCGGAGCATGGAATGTTCTTCGGGAGGATGTTTCATGGCTTCCTCTAAATTGAACTTGATAGTCTTGTCTCCAACCCCAAAGGAATATACACTGGTGAAGGCATCTAACTTGAATTTGGAGGTTTTGAGGAAGGGTCTACCAAGTAGAACGGAGGATGAGCTTCTATTTTCTGCTGGAGGCATTTCAAGGATGTAAAAGTCAACCGAAAAAACCAAATCCTTAATTGCCACGAGTACATCTTCCGCTATCCCCATCACTGTGATCACACTTTTATCAGCTAAGGCAAACCTCGCCACCGACTTCTTCAATGGAGCTAAATTCAACCGCACATAAATAGAAAGCGGCATGATGCTAACACAGGCTCCCAAGTCACACATACAATCATGAAAGGTGTATCCGCCAATACATCAAGACACTAAGCACAGTCCAGGGTCACCACATTTTCTTGGAATAGGTTCCATCAAGGAAGAAATTGAACTACCCAAGGATAATGTCTCCAATTCTCCTATCCTATCCTTGTGTGTACACAAGTCTTTCAAAAATTTTGCATACTTTGGAATTTGTTGAAAAGCATCAAGGAGTGGTATTGTTACCTCAACCTTTTTGAACACTTGAAGCATGTTCAAATCAAACTCCGGTGTTTTCTTTGCCTTCTTCACCATGGAAGGAAATGGAATAGGAATGGACTCATCCACTATGGCTTTCCTCTTGGGTTCCTTGAGGTTTACTCCTTCTTCCTCATGCCTTTTGTCTACCACCTCTTCTTCATGTGGATCTTCAACAACTACCTCTTCCTCATGAATTTCTCCCATGACCCTTGTAGGTATCTCTTCTAATGTAGTCCCCGACCGTAGAGTGATAGCGTTGAGACCGCCTCTTGGATTTGGTTGGGGTTGGGATGGAAGGTTAGAAGAACTTGAGGGTTGGTTAGTGTTGTTATTGGGGTTTGGTGGTTGGTTTGACATGTTCATCTTTGAAAGCAAGTTGGTGAGGTTAGCCAATTGGGTACCCAAGGCATCAAATTGAGCCTTGTTGCTCTCATCTCATTTGTCCATAGCGGCTCTAAGCTCTTCAACTTGATTGTTGGAAGATGGAGGAGTTTGGTTTTGGTTTTGTTGTCTATGGTGTGGTGCTTGGTACTTAGTGTAGTTGTTTTGGTTTTGGTTGGAGTGGCTTTGGTTGGCATGGTAGTTGGTGTTTTTGTGGTGGTATTGGGATGAAGATTGGTTGTTGTTGTGATGAGAAGGAGAGTTGTTCCATCTTTGGTTTTGATTGCTTCCTTGCGCATTATCCCTCCACCCTTGATGTTGATTACCACCTTGATGGTAATTGTTTTGACCTTGAGAATGGTAGGGTAGACAGTTGTTGTAATTCACATTGGCCACCACAAGGGCATGTTCCTCTTGAATTTGATGGCATTGGTCGGTGTAATGTGTGGTGCTAGAGCACAAACCACAAATTCTAGGAGGGCCTTCAAGTTGAGCAACCGGAGGTGGGGCTTGGACGGCTTTGATGGAGTAGTATTCCTTTTGATGCCTTTGGATTTGTGTAAGGATGGTGGTCATATCCCAAAGTGCTTTGGTTAGACTCGATTTGGAAGGGGATGGTTCTACTACACCCTTGAGAGGATTACTTCTCACTCTTGTGTGTTGTGTAGATTTGGCAACATCCTTTATCAAATTCCAAGCTTCTCCCTCTCTCTTTTTTTTTTGAAAAGGAACCACCACTAGAAGCGGTGAGCAATCTTCTATCCTCCGTACAAAGACCTCCGGTAAAGTAGCTAATGAGCAAGTTAGTGGTCATTCCGTGGTGTGGACATGACTCCAATAGCCTCTTGAACCGAGACCAATACTCGTACAAACTCTCTTGGTCTCTTTGCATTATGCCCAAAATCTCTTTCCGGATGTAGTCAGTCTTCTCTGATGGAAAGAATTTATCAAGAAACTCTCTTCTCAAGAAATTCCAATTAGTCACAATCTCATCCGGTAGCGAATAGAACCATGTTTTTGCTTGCGCTTCAAGAGAGAAGGGGAAGGCAAAAACCATGATAGCTACCTCATCGGCTCCATGCCTTCGAGCCGTAGAACAAGCAACTTGAAAATCCTTCAAATGTCGGATGGGGTCTTGACCGGGCAACCCATGATACTTAGGGAGTAGATGTATCAAGCTACTCTTCAACTCAAAGTTCGGATCAAGGTTAGGATACCTTGCTTGCAATGGTTGAAGTATGATATCCGGAGCTCCTTGCTCATGCAAAGTGATCCGGCGTGGCTCCGCCATGTGTGGCTCACTTGTAGGATGCAAAGATGCATTAGTAGTGCCAACAGAAGAATAGGAAGTAACGGACTCCAAGTCACTCTCGGTAACGTCTAGTGATTCGGTATTTTCCTCAAGAGATGCCGAAGTACTAGGCGTGTAATTCAACCGCCGTCTAGCTTGCCGAGTGTGTAACAAAGTTCTTTCGATCTCAGAATCAAAATTGGCTAAGCTAGAATTCGGTTGAGACCGAGTCATCAAACTTGAAAGTCATAGCACAAATGTAAAAGAAATCTAAATTATGGCTAAGTATTGAAAGAAGTAAACTATCTATAATATTCACATATTCAAATAAACAATATCAAGGCATATGTTGCAACCATTCCCCGGCAAAGGCGCCAAAAATTTGACACGGGCCCCAAGGGTGTATTGGTAAAGATTTTCTCCAATAAGGTCGCGTTGCAAGTATAGCTCTACCAACAACAATCCTCGGGGGTCAAATTTAGAAGAGGGATCTGGTTGTCACAAGTTCAACCCCAATAGAAATAACCGAAGTATTCAAACCTCGGGTCGTCTCACAAGGAATGGGCAAACATGTGCTTCAACATTGGTTAGAAATCCGGGGTTATGAGTTATGAGCATGAAAATAAATGGGAATCTTAACAAGCAAGTAATATTAAAATGCAACAACTAGTTCAATTAACTAAGCAAAACATGAGCAACTTCAATGAATAAACAACATTCCACTTAATTCTATTATAACCCAAACAAGTAACTACAACTAAAGCAATTGGTTGAGGAAATTGATTTTCAAATATGAATAATAAAAGCAACTCCTGGCTACGCTTGGGAATTGGGGCCACCATCATTGTCTAACGACTATATCTTGACAATTATCAGGAACCAAGCTCATTTAGTCTACTCTCAAAGTCTTAAGTACGTGATATCTACTCCTATACTTGAAGTACGTCAAATGGCTTTGATCACATCAACCCATAAGTCCCAACCTACCTACTAATTAGATTAGTAGTGGGTTAGCGTCAATGAGTATCAAATTGACCATCTAGGGCTCCCAAATCATCAAATCCATTAGACCCAATGACTCAAGTTTACCCAATTCCCTTGACCTAGGCCAAGAGTAAAGAAGACTACTCCATAATCAAAGTAAACAATTCATCAAACACTTGGTAAGCATTAACAAAAGACATGTTCAAAATAGCAATTAAATTGAAATCTACAAGTACCCACTAACAATTATCAACATATGATCATCCAAACAACAAAGCTAAACATAGAAATCATCAATGTAACATCAACAAGTCAAGATTCACAACATTCATGAAATGGGTATAAAATGACAATTGACAAGAATTCATAAACTATCACAAGATATAAGCAAAATTGTAACAAGGAATTCAAATTGAATAATTAAAACTAGTAATTAACAAGATCCAAGTCACAAATCAACAAGGAAAGATCAAATTAAAACTAGATCTAGAGAGGAACAAGGGTTTCTCCTTCTAGAATAACAAAAGAACCAAAAACTAACTAAAAATTATGTCCTAGTGTAAAATGAGTGATCCCCCTTCTTCCCCCTAGCATCCTTGGGTCTTTTCCATATAGAAACAGCTTGAAATTGGGCCTAATGAGCCTCAGAAATCGCCAGGCACAATTTCCTTTAATGGGGTCACGTGCAGCCTTCCATGCGTGCACGTCATTTTTGCGTGCGCGCCGATTGCTTTTGTGATCCACGCGTGCGCGCCAAGTGCTCGTGCGCGTCGATAGAAATTTTCTAATCCGTGCGGATGCGTCCATCCTTGCGCGCCGCTTCCAGCCAATCCCGTCCACGCGTGTGCGTGGAGTGCGCGAGCGCGCCGATGCTGCTTTTCCCAAGATTTCAATTCTTCATGTTCCTCCCTTTTTGTACATGCTTTCTCCCTCTCTTCTAAGTCATTCCTACCCTATAATTCCTGAAATTACTCAACAAATACATCACGGCATCGAATGGTAATAGAAGAGAATTAAAATATGGCATTTTAAGGCGAAATAAGCATGTTTTCCATCATGGAGCAATATTGGGAAGTGAACACAAAATCATGCATTTCTTGTGAATAAGTGTGAGGAATGTTGATAAAATCCCCCAAAATAAGCATAAGATAAACCACAAAATCAGGGTTTATCAATCAACCAAGGCTCGAAGGGAGGCACACAAGGAGCTAGTAGCGCTACGTTCATTCTTCTCACTGAGCGCTCCACTGGAGCTAGCACCTTGGTTCATTTTCAAATCAAGTGCCATTTTGGATCCATTTCTTCACAAACCAAAAGTGCCCACCCTAAGTAAGCAAGCAAAACCTATATAAAGGCACGAGGATCAGTTAGACTAGGAATTTCATTTAATTGTAATTTATTTTTAATTTCAATTTCATTTTCATTTTTGTAAATCCTATATAAAGGCATCAATTTCATTTCATTAGGAAGGCTAGCTCTGCTAGAGAGCAATAGGAGTACGATTAGCATAGAGAGCTCTTTGTTTAAATTTTCCTTTGTGAACTTGAGAAATGGATATTAGATCTGGGTTTTCTTTTCCTTTCTGTTTCATTTTTCTTCCTCTGCAATTTTCTTTCTGTTTTGATCAAGAGAGCAATTGAGCTCTTGGCTTTCTTTCTGTTTTTACTGTTTCATTGAAATTGTTAATTTCTCTTTGAGATTTCAAAATTGATCTAAGTCTTCTTGCTGATTTCCTCTTCTGCTACTTTTACTTTTCTGCAATTACACACTTCAATTTACATTTAGCCTGAAATTAAATCTTCTATTCCACTTACCTTGAATTTACTTTTCCTGCAATTTAATTTCTCTGCAATTATTCTAAGCTTTGATCTACTGCTTCATTTAATTTCTAGCACCCAGCCCCCTTTACATTTCATGCAATTTACCTTTTTTGTCATTTAAGATTTTGCCAATTTAATTTTCTTGCTCTTCAAGCTTCTGCCAATTTAAGCTTCTGTCCATTTTACTTTCTGCAATTTACAATTCATTGCAATTTACTTTCTGCCAGTTCAATTTCACTACAAGAAAAAGGCGCATTTGTAACAAAAAATATTGTTACAAAACGTCGAAATTTTGATACAAAAGTTTTTTGTAACAAAAAAAGGGTCCATTGCAGTAAGTCCCGTTACAAAAAGTTTTTGTAACGAAAAATGGAACTATTACAATTCAATACCATATTTTGTAACAATTTTTTCTGATACAAAAAATCAGAAGCCGTTACAAAAGTGGTAACAAATTTTGATCTTGAAGGTATTTTTCGTGACAGTCAATTCTTTTCCTATCAAAAAATTTTGTTACAAAATGTAACATGATTTTGTAACATTTTTTTCTTTAGTTACGAAAGCAAATTAATTATTTTATAACAACTTTTTTTTATTACAAATTACATGCATAATTTACTAAATTATTTTTTAAATTAACTAATATATTAACAATTTTAATAAGCAAGTTTACATTTATATAATGTGCAAAAACATATATAAGTCAAACAAGATCCTTTTAGCTAAAATTGTCTTGAAACAAAATAACATTAGCTAGTGAGTACATTGATTAGTTCAACCAAAACATAAAAGTTCTAACATAGAATAGTGTCTCTATGCATCAAAACATTCTTGAGCCCTCAAGATAGCATATGGTCACCATTTCAGCACTCCTGTAAATAAGAAAAACCGAAACAAAAAAAGTTAGAAACAAGACGTAACACTAATTAAAATTTTTTCACTAAGTTTTATCCAAAATGTTTAGAAAAATTTCGGCAGAACCTCCCCTAAAACTTGGATATTTCCACCGTCCACGGTTCCAACAAACACAACCAATTCACAACTTATGTTTCAGCCATACCCAACCAAATTTATCAAACCAAATAATAGGACATTTGTCATTTTTTAACCATGACACAAGTAAAATGTGATAAATAGATCCATATACAAATTAAAGTATACTAATATAAAATGGGAATCATCTACGAAAATGTATTAAAACCATAGCAACTTTAGGAGTACCTTTAGGGTCTAGTTTGTTTCATTGTCAAAGCCTACTATGAGAGAGTTCACAACAGCTTGTTGAGCTTCCAATTGAGCTTTCACTCGAGTTTATTCTTCCTTTTGGCGTGTTTGTTGCTTTTTAAGCTTTTCTTTGAGCACATCTATTTTCTTTGTTAGCTCCTCACGGCCTTGCATTGCCTCTTGAAATTGTACTTAAATCCTTAACTTAGATTTCTAAGCCTTTATGCCATAACCTAGCATCACAGCGACTATCACTTTCAAAGGGCTCTATGTAAACTAAATTCCAAGGTGGTTCTCTATAACTCCACAATACAAACTATCCTAATTCAATGCATTGTAAAAAACACACAATCAATAACAAAATTGAATTAATATTTCTATGTTAATAATGATGATGTAGTTACCTAAAAATACAAAAATTTAAGAAAACAAAAAAATATCAAAATCACCAAAAAAATACAAAAAATAGAATCAAAATAATAAGGCACTAGAGTAAAATAATAAGGCACCATAGAACATGATAAAAGAAGAGTTTGCTAGCAAGCTTTCGTCCAAACTCAACAGCCTACACCACCAGACAACAATCACAAAGATAGTAATGACACCTAAGCATTGTACCAAGATAATCAATAAAAATATTCAGCAGCTTTGTCTGATCATATAATTAACAAATATAAAATGATCAAAGAATATGAAAAAAAGACTACATATGAGGATTTCTGCATGGGTTTTAGTTGTATATAGGGTAATTAAATCCATACCTCTGGGCTTTCTAGATACTGACCTTCAGACAAGAGTACTCTTGTGCATTAGTATTGACTTTAATTTCAGCTTCAAATCCCTTGGAATTACTCCCTTGCACTTCTTGAATAGAACTAGTTTCAGATTGCAAATCCTTGCTCTCATCAACATTAATCAACTTAGATTTCACACCTTCAACCTCATTCATCTTATCCCGATCTTCAGTATTGCTAACCTTTTCGATCGATTGAACGCTCTCTTCATTCTTATCCACTAAATCTTGATGTTCCATGGTTAAAAATTTAAAATGAACCTAAGATTTCCTCGTCAACAATGCAAAAACTGAAAGTTTACCCAATAAAATATAAGCCCTGCGATATTTTAGACGGCAGCAGAAAAATATAGTAAGATTAAGACTAAGAACTAGAGCAATAGTGAAGTATTCCAATTCCAATAGCAGAACACATCGAATAATCAGGACTGCGAGAATACAAACAAAACAAAACAAAAAATGGCATGATTAAGAAGCTAGGCAAGGCATGCAAACATAAATTCCATAATAACATAAATTCCATAATAATTTCGATTCTAATCCGTTGCTTCTAAATTTTGGTGAGATTACAGTCAACATCCCTAAGTTTTAGAATCCATAAGTTTCAGGTTCATATCACTTCATTTGATTAATTAATTATCAATTGGAAGTGGAGCCCTGTTTTCATAAACCAGTTCAGAGTTTCCAGCAAACAACCAACCTTCCAAGTGACTTATCTAAGTCTACAAAATAAATATGAACATGAAACTTGTACTCACTTAAAATAGACTGATAGATCTTTAAAATACTTTTGAAATCAACTCAAAATTCTATTTAAATTAAAAGTTATAATGTCTGAAAGTTGGTACTGCAAAACCAGAAAACCAGAAAAATCTGCAGCAACTACTAAACTTCAAAAAATCATATCTTCCAAACCACTTGGCCAAATTCCCTGAAATTTTTATGGAATTTTCAGGACACATTAAAGTTTTACAAAACAATAATTTCATCTAAAAATTAGGTCTAGACTGCTCCCAAAAAGTCATTCTTTCTGCTGCCAATTATGCAGATTTCTGCAGAAATTCTGCACAAAGTATTTCCCACAATCTCACATTCCAAATCCTATATTCAAGCCTAGGATTCATCTAAAATCACACTTCTAACTTTATTTTGACTAACTAAAGTTGCCCAAGAACTCTTAATTCAATATATCACAATTTCATATCATAGGTGCAAAGTAACCATATTATCACAGCATCTATTCTTCAGCATCTCATCTATAACATATCTCAAGTTCTGATTCATCAAATCAATTTTCAGCAGCCATAGCAACATTCCATACACAAAATCAACATCAACAAGTACCAGCAGCAAGTATAACTTCAAAATACACAACATCATCAATAATTACTACATTAAATCATTAAACCAATCACCAAATACAGCCATGATTCAACTCAATTCCAACAATTATTCACACAAAGTAACCATAAACCATTTGCAGTTACTCATTTAATTTTATTGGCATTCAAAACTTAAAACATTTATTTTTCAAAATAAATCCCCTACCTCAACTAGTCGAACTCAGAAATTAAACATGACAAACCCTCTTTTGTTCTAAATTTGCAGCAGCGGCGGCATTCCAACATAACC
Source organism: Arachis hypogaea (assembly GCF_003086295.3). Lineage (NCBI taxonomy): Eukaryota > Viridiplantae > Streptophyta > Magnoliopsida > Fabales > Fabaceae > Arachis > Arachis hypogaea. The sequence goes on from NC_092054.1 coordinate 86,241,542, forward strand.
AGAACAGCAACAGTGTCAATTTCCTATGGCAGCGACGATGGTTGCACCAGGACAAAGGATTCGAATTGAATAGAAATCAAGAGCAAACACAACTCTGGAAATTTAGGACAAGGAATATATTAAATCAAATCGTTCACAAGCATGGCAGTGACAAATTAAAGTGTGTAAATGAAACAGAATTAAATAAAAGAATAGACCAGAACTAGAACAGTAATAGTGCTACCGGCAACAACAGTAATGACGTCCTCCTTCAAGTTTGATGATGGCAGAACAACAGCTCTAATAGCGGCTAACTCCGACGGCAATAGGACATGACGGAGTCAAACCCTAACAGTGGCGGTGGTGGTTTGACAGCGTGAAGGCATGGCGGCGCGGAACAGGGCCTCGCTCCTACCCTGGTCCTTTGCGTTCGTCTCTCTCTCTCTTCGCGAAGCCCGCACACCGCGACAACCACGGCGGCGACAATGAAGCTCCAGCGGCGATGGAGGCAAGGCAGCGGCGCAGGCAGCAACGCTTCCCTCCTCTGCGCTACCTCTTCTCCCTCGACGACTCCTCCCTCTCTCGCGCGCAATTTCTTGCATCGATGGCGGCTCGGCAGCAGCGGCAGTGACAAGCCCAATTCGACGGCGACATCGTGAACGGCTTCCCCTACGGCGGACCAGACGTGAGCAGAAGGAAGCTGAACGGCAGTGAGGCGCGACGCCGGCGCAGCAGCCTTCTCCTTCTTCTGTTTCCCTCACTCTCGTATCTCTCTCTCTTTGCTTTCTTTCTTTGGATATGTTGCTGGGTGTTTAACATTTTGAAAGAAAGGGAAGCGGTGTGGCGGTGATGAAAGGCTGAACGTGGCTAATTGAAGATCGAACAAGTAGTGGAGGGGGGTTACGTGTGTGTGGATTGGGTAAAAAGGGTTAGGGTTTTAAGTTGGGGATTAGAGTTTTGGGTATGAAATTGGAAATTTTAGATAATTTAATAATTTTAATAAAATTAGGGTAATAGAGTAATTGAAAACTAATTTTAATCTAATACTAATATTTATAAAAATATTTATTTAATTATGAACTTAATTTATTTTCAAATAAACACTCTAATTCAATAATTAGAGATAATCAAATTAATTTTCTTTAAAATTATAAAATAATCTTCAAAATCTAATTATTCAAATTAGCGCATATAAAATCCTTATTGTTTTTAAATCACTAAAGTTTTAAATCAATAAAAAAGTACTTAATTAATACAAAAATTTCTAAAAATATGTTCTCAAATAAATAAAATAAATCATAAATAATTTATTATTAATTTTTCAAAATCTGAGTAACTACACTACTAAGCTTCTTTTTACTTTCAGCATTTAGTAATGTAGTTTTTTTTTCTTTTATATTTATTTAATTTTATTTATATTTATAATTTAACTTAAAATTTCTTTAAGTTCCATGAATTAAATTTTAATTAATTTTAAAATTTTATTATTAATAAAATTTGTATATTAATTTTTTAGAAGAATCTAAAATAATATTTATAAGTTTTAAAATTTTATTTTTTGATACAAAATGAAATTATTTTAAAAAAAATATACACAAATTTTTTTATTCTTAAAGTGTTTAACATTTTGAAAAAAAATTGTTGTAAAATATACTTATATTTTGTGATAAATAATTAACTTGTTACAAACAATATTAAATTTTGTGACAAATTAAATTTTTGTTACAAAACAATTAGAGTTTTTGAAACAGAAAGTTGTTTTGTTACAAAACAATTGGAATTTTTGAAACAAAAAAACATTTTGTTACAAAATACTCTGAATTTTTGCAACTTATTTTTTTTTGTTACAAAATATTACTATATTTTGTAACAAAACACCATCTCATTACAAAAACTAATATTATTTGTAACAAAATAAAACAGGTTGTTACAAAATATTATCATGTTTTGTAACAACTTGTTTCTTTTGTTACAAAACATTATCCTTTTGTAACAATCACTAATTACTGTTACAAAATACTATTTTTTGTAATAATTTTAAATTTGATACAAATTTTTTGTTACAAATGTTCCATTTTCTTGTAGTGTTTCATCCAATTCACCAATGTTAGCTTGACAAAACTAATCACCCACTAAAGTTGCTTGATCTATCAATTCCTGTGGGATCGACCTCACTCTTGTGAGTTATTACTACTTGATGCGACCCGGTACACTTGTTGGTGACTTTGGTGTGGAATCTGATTACCACCCATCAAGTTTTTGGCGCCGTTGTCAGGAATTGATTTAGATCAACAATGATTAAGTGGGTAATAATTCTAGATAAAGCATTTTCTTTATTTTGTTTTTTGTTTTAAATTGACACCAAGGTGTTTGAGTTATTGCCTCACTAAGAAATTCTTCTCTAAGATATGAATTTCAATTTTCCTTGGTGTTGTGTTTTACAAAATAAAAATGGAGTTCAACTCATCTTATGATCAAACAAATTTTTATGGGATATTAACCACCATCACCAATTTCTAATGATGGCTGGGAATATCACCAAGAAATTACAGATCCTGAGCACTCCAATCCATGGAGATATGTCTCAGAACCACAAGATGAGCAAGAGAATAATATGGGATACAAACCACCACCACAAAATGATTTATATCATTATCCTCATGGTGGACGGGAGTATCAACAAGGAATGAGGGAGTATGAACAATCAAGTGAAATAAAATATTTCCCACAGCCACAAAGTGACCCATACTGTTATGGCATGTACACAAATGATGGCTGGGAAGGGAAATGCAATTATTCACAGTCTAATTATTCAAAGACATTATCACTTGATTATGCTGTCAGTACATACATGGAAGATTGTTCCTCCATGCCACAACATAATCCACACTGTGATGAATTCAATAATCACTCAAATTGTGGGTGGGAGGATCAAAAACAGAAAGCATTTGATAGTTCAAACTCCACTTATCAAGAGCCATCCACAAACTTACCACCCACACAAACTTCCTTGAACCAAAGCCTTTCAAATCTTGAGACCATGCTTGAAAAATATGAGGAAAAGGCACATATATCCTGGAATGAACAAGAGAACTTCTTCAAAAATATGGAAGTGCTGGTGGACCAAATGTTGAATGCAAGGGAGGAGGTAAAAGAGCAAGAAGAAGTGGCCCCTTTGTCAAGCAAATTTTTAGTGAAGAATGAGGTGGTGGAGGTATTTGAACCTGAAACTGCACTTGAGATGACAAGAGAACATGAAAACTCACAACCTTTACAAACTTCCCTGAACCATAAATTCTCAACACTTAAATCTGTGATTGAAAAATATAAAGAGGAGATGAAGAAATCTTGGGAAAAACAAGAAACCTCTTCCATAAAAGAGCTATTAAGTCAAATGTTGAGTGCAAAGGAAGGAGTGGAGGAGCAAGAATGTGAGGAAGACACTCAAGAGAAGTCACACTCAATTGAAGCAGAGAAGTGCATAGAGGAAGGGCTCATGGAACCACTAATTCAAAAGGCTCTGGATGAAGATAAAACTCCAATAATCACACAATAACCAAGTCTTGAATCCAAAGAAGTGAAGGCAACTAACAAGAGCACCAATCCTATTCCTGATCCAGCAAGCAAGCTCAATCAAGCTATTAACAAAAGGAAGCTTGCTGATGAGAAACCAAGACAAGGGACACTAGCTGGTTTATCTCTCCCCTTGAGGTCATTCCTCTTAACAAACTGGAAGAAGAGGAAGAAAGTGAAGAACAACATGTCAAGCTAATGACACTAAAAGAGCGCTTGTTGGGAGGCAACCCAACTGTAGGTAACATTTCATTTCTTTGCTTTGTTTACTCTCTTTGTCTGCTTTGTTTATTTTCTTTCATTGCTTTGTTTAAATTTCAATAAATTGGCATATGATTACATTCTAAGTTTGGTGTTGCCTTGCAATAATTTGTTTTCAATCCTTCTGGATGATTGCATCAAATCAAAAATGAAAGTGTCACACTGAGATTCTAAATTTGGTGTGCCACTTATTTTCTATTCAAGAAATCCAGCAATACCACTTGTCTACATAATCATAATGCCTCTGCAGTGTTATTCTTTTCTTTTGGTTTGACACTTTGTTATTCTGTTTACTTTAGTTATCTCTTTATTTTTAATATTTTGCTTCTTAACTGTTTTTGTTAAATACCTCACCAAGAAATTCTTACTCATGACAGATTCTTGGTTTGGTGATTGTATTTAACATATAACAGTTCCTTGTGTTTAGTTTTAGTTCAAATAAACTGACATATAGTTGTATTCTAAGTTTCGTGTTGCTATGCAACAAAATTTGATTCCAATCCTTACTAGATACTTGCATCAATTCCAATTGAAAGTGCCACACCAAGTTTGGTATGCCACTTATCTTTTATGCCATGTATCATGCACACCCTCTTATTTTTGCAATCACAATGTCTCTGTTTCTCTATGCCTTCATGGTTATCTTTAATTTTGCTTTCTTAAAACACATGCACTACTAACATTTCATTATGTAAGACACTCATGATCCATGTTAGCCCCATAGCCATTGTTCTAATTGTTGCTTGAGGATGAGTAAACATTCTGAGTTTAGCAAGGGAAAGGGAAGAATAGAAGGAAAATGACAACAATAGAGAAGATGAATTACAAGGTTGTAAAGTTCCCTTTCCTCTCATTTGTTTCCAGCACTTTAAATTTCATGATTGTCTTTATCTTCTCTGTATACATGTGTGGTATGAATAAGCATAGCCTGAATCTTGATTTGTAACATGTTGCTGTGACATTATGACTACCAACTTGAGTTTTGTGAATTCAAAAGCAATAAAGTATCATGATCATAAACAAATAGGGTCATTAAAGAAGGATTTATCATGTGCATACAAGTATTGGAAGGCTAGTATGGTTAATTGTTGCTCAATTGCATTAGATTTTATTTAATTGAAGTTTTCATCTATGACATTTTGTGAAATCTTTGGAAATCATGAAAACCTTGAAAAAGCAAATACAGTTACAATAATAAAAGCAAAAGGGAAAGAAGGAGAAAGCTGAAGGCTCTGAGTACCAATGACAATTCATTTGTTAAGTACTTGTGGTGTTGATGTATCAAGCAAGAAGCTTGAAAACAAAACACTTAGAGTCAAGGCTAGGCTCAAGTGCAATTGCACTCCCTCAAAGCTCAAGGCTCTGAGCATCAATGATTAGAGAATAAAGAAAAGAAACAAATGAGCTTGTGGTGCTTGTGTATCAAGTGGTAATACTTGAAAACAAAGCATTTAGAGTCGTAGTTTTGTTATCAACTCATGGGGCAAAACACCCAAAAGGAGAAGCTAATAAGAAAATCAAAAGCTTATTTCAAGGAAGAAATATAAGGAAAAGATTTCATAAATTAAGCTAGATAGAAGCATCAATCATTTATATTTCTTTTGTGATTGTAGCATACATAGAAAACTAGCCAACCATGAACCTTGAGTTTCTATTCTTCTTACCTTGGATTGTCAATTTTTATTACAAGATTCTTTTCTTGCTTGGGGACAAGCATGGTTTAAGTTTGGTGTTGTGATGACATGTCATCATTGATGCCAGGGCATTTTGGACAGTTTCACTGATCTTTTCTTTACTGTTTTAGGGTAGTTTCATGCATTTTCTTAAGCAAATAAGCAAGTTTTGGGTAGATATTCACTTACATCTTGATTCAAGCAAATATTGTGAACTTTACATGATTTTATGATAATTATGCATGAATTTAATGATAAATTGGATAATGCATGATCTCATGACTTGGAATAGAGCTTTGATGCACTTTAATTGCTTTATTTTAGGACAAAGGAAGCAAGGAAGAACCACGTTAGTAGCCACGTTAGTCTAATTAACGTGACCACTAACGTGGAATGGGAGCTACCTTGCAACGTTAATGAGAAAAGTGATCGCCAATAACGCCTTCGAAAGCCACTATAGTCCACGTTAGTTGCCACGTTAATTACGTTAACGTCGAAGCTAACGTGGAAGAGAAGTGAAGCTTCAACGTTAGTGGTAAAAGTGAATACCACTAACGTTGGAAAAAGGGGCACACTTGGCCACGTTAAGAGTCACGTTAATTACATTAACGTGAACTCTAACGTGGAAGGGACAAGGAATTGCCAACGTTAGTGACACTCACCTTTGTCACTAACGTTGGATTAAGCCACTATTAAGCCACTATTGCCCATGTTATTGCCACGTTAATTACGTTAACGTGGAAGCTAACGTGGAAGAGGAATTGATGGACCAACGTTAGTGACACTCACCTTTTTTACTAACATTGGAGATGGCAATCACCACCACGTTAGTGGTCACGTTAATCTAATTAAAGTGAACTCTAACGTGGGAAGGAGGGGTGTTTGGAGCGTTAGTGACAAAGGTAAGTGTCACTAACGCTCTTGAAGAATCGGCAAGTCCACGTTAAAGGTCACATTAGCTATATTAACGTGAACTCTAACGTGGGGAAAAGGGGCAATAAGCAACGTTATTGGAAAAGGTGAATGCCGATAACCTTTGCGAAGGACCAAGAGGCAACATTAGTGGTCACGTTAGTGCCACTAACGTTGAAGTTAACGTGAATCAATTTTGGCTTGGAACGTTAGTGAAAAAGGTGATCGTCACTAACGTTCTCGAACCCACACTTTCACTTAACGTTAACACCACTAACGTCCTAAATAACGTCCATGCCTAACTCACACTTTCTCTGCAAGCAAAGCTGAGCCCACTGAAGATTGTAACTGCTTCAACTAAAGATCTAAAGGCCCATATCCAAGACTTGAAGAAGCCAACTAGAAGATCAGAAGAGTAGTATATATAGGAGTAGTTTTGAACTAGTAAAGGAGCTTTTGGGCATATTGGAGAACTACACTCTGTATATTTTACTTTCCCTGCACTTTCAAGTTGGAGTTTTCAGAGCTATGAACAACTAAACCCCTTTCATTGGGTTAGGGAGCTCTGTTGTAATTTGATGGATCAATAATAATTATCATTAATCTTCTTCTTTCTTTCTCTTGATTTTTCTAGAAAGCTTTCAATCTTCATCCAATTGGGTAGTTGTCTTGGAAAAGAAGCTATTCATACTTGGATCTCTTCGGAACCTTGGAAGAGGAATGAAGAGATCATGCTAGAAATGCTTTCTCATGTTGGACCGAATTGGGGTTTGGATGGATATAGTGACATATAATCCTACTAACACTTTGATTTGGGAATACATGTGGTATAATCAGTGACCATACTTCATATCTTCTCATGAGCAATTAGACCAAGGAATTGGCTATTGATCAAGATTTGAGAGATTGGGTTGCCAAGGAATTGGAATCCAATCACTTAAGATTGTCAAGGAGATCAATGAATGCATTGATTGAGGAAGAGATGAGAATGAATTTGATCTGGAGAATACAACATCTCCTGAGCCCAACGAATCCCTCATTTCTGATCTTACCATTCTTTTTACTTTCTGCCATTTACTTTTATGTTCATTTCCCCAAATCTCCATTTAAGATTCTGCAATTTACTTTCCACCATTTACATTTTGCTCTTTATTTCCAGCATTTACACTTTCTGTTATTTACTTTCTCGCCATTTATGTTTCTGCAAACATCAACTCAATTTCTGCGTAGCTCAACTAGAACATTCCTCTGATTAAAGTTGCTTGACCAATTAATCCCTGTGGGATTCGACCTCACTCTATTGTGAGTTTTTACTTGATGACAATTCGGTATACTTGCTGAGGGAAATTTATTGAGAGACAAGTTTCCGTGCATCAAGTTTATGGCACCGTTGCCGGGGATTGATTTTGTATCAACAATGATTAAATTGGTGGATAACTAGATTGAGCATTTTTCTTTTGTTTGATTTAATTTCTGTTTGAGAGATTTACTTTCAGTTTTAGTTATTTTCTTTCCTTTACCCCTTACCCATTTGTGGTGTTCTCTTATTTGTTACAATTCAGCTCACTAACCCACTAACTGTTTGATATATTCCATCACTCACACTAACAGCATTACTGACAAGAATACTTCCTGCATTTGTCTCCCTCTTACTTGTGCCTTGTTGTTTGTATGACAGGTAGAAGAAGCGAGGCTTCAACTTCCTTTGATTCTAAACCTGAGAGGACCTTCCTTAGACTAAGGAGGGAAGCAATAGAAAAGAGAATCGTTAGTACTCAGGAAGAGGAGGAGTATTTTGAACCAGACATGGATGAGAATATGAAAAACCATCATGAAGAAGAGGCTCACAACCATGGTAGAGAAGGTCCAGTGCATCATGCTGGACAAGAGAGAAGAGTTTTAGGCTCTTATATAAACCCAAACCCAGGTAACTGTGGAAGTAGCATCCAAAAGCCAACCATACATGCCAATAACTTTGAACTAAAGCCACAGCTCATCACCCTTGTTCAGAACAACTGTTCATTTGGAGGAAGTGTCCAAGAAGACCCCAATCAACATCTAACCACCTTCCTGAGGATATGTGATACTGTGAAGTCTAATGGTGTTCATCCTGACACCTATAGATTGCTTTTGTTCCCCTTTTCACTCAAGGACAAAGCATCTAAATGGATGGAATCTTTCCCGAAGGAGAGCTTAACAACCTGGGAAGATGTGGTGAACAAATTCTTGGTGAGATTCTATCCTCCTCAAAGAATCAACAGGTTGAGAGCTGAGGTACAAACCTTCAGGCAACAAGATGGTAAAACTCTCTATGAAGCATGGGAGAGGTTTAAGGACTTGACAAGAAGGTGCCCGCCAGATATGTTCAATGAATGGGTGCAGTTACACATTTTCTATGAAGGTCTTTCTTATGAATCAAAGAAGGTAGTAGACCACTCATCTGGGGGATCTCTGAACAAGAAGAAGACCATTGAAGAAGCCATAGATGTCATTGAGACTGTAGCTGAGAATGATTACTTCTATGCTTCTGAAAGAGGCAACACTAGAGGAGTGATGGAGCTAAACAACGTGGATGCACTGCTGGCTCAAAACAAGATGATCACCAAGCAGCTGGCTGACCTTACCAAGAAGATGGAAAGGAATCAAGTAGTAGTAATCACCACCTCATCAGCAGCTCAAGAAGGAGTGAATACAGAGGCAGAGGGTGATTAGGAACAAGCCAACTACATTGGGAATTCACCTAGGCAGACCCGTGATCCATACTCCAAAACTTATAATCCTGGTTGGAGGAACCACCCAAACTTTGGGTGGGGAAATCAACAAGATCAAGGCCAAGATCAGAGACGTCACAACTCCAACAACAATGCAGCTCACCAACATTCCACACAGAGATCATATCAGCACCCACCTAACAACACCTCTCAACATCCATATCAAAACCAAATGGCCCTTCTCATCCCTCCAATCTCAACTCACCATCATCCAAAGATAGACTTTCAAGGATTGAAACTCTACTTGAACGTATATGCAAAGAAGTTCAAGACAGTAAAATGTTCCGAGAGAAAGTGCGGTCTAATATGCAGAATCAAGATGCTGCCATCAAGAAACTTGAGACACAAATTGGCTACCTATTTAAGCAAGTTCCCAGCTATGACCTGTGTAGCAACGCTGAGTCAAATCCAAGGGAGGAATGTCAGGCTATCACCCTCAGAAGCGGGAAGGAATTGAAGGAAACTTCCAAGAAACCACAAGAGAAGAACTCAAATGAAGGGGAAGAGGAACGAGATGAATTCCAAGTTCCCACTCCCAATGCACAGCAAAAAGGAGAAATGGTGAAGCCAGACGTTCGAAAAGCTCCATACCCTCAGCAATTGAAAAAGAAGGGGGATGACAACCAATTCTCAAGATTTTTGGAAATCTTCAAGAAACTACAGATTAACATACCCTTTGCTGAAGCAATAGAGCAAATGCCGCTCTATGCCATGTTCTTGAATGAATTAATGACCAAGAAGAGAAGCTGGAAGAGCAACGAAACTGTGATACTAACCGAAGAATGTAGTGCCATCATTCAGCACAAACTACCCCAGAAATTGAAGGATCCTGGAAGCTTCTAGATTCCTTATATTATAGAGGAAATCACAGTGGAAAAGGCCCTATGTGATTTAGGAGCCAGCATAAAACTGATGTCTGTAACTATGATGAGAAAAATGAGGATTAAGGAGGCCAAGCCAACAAAAATGGCCCTACAACTGGTAGACCGATCATTCAAGTTTCCCCATGGCATAGTAGAAGACTTGCTGGTGAAGGTAGGAGATTTTATCTTCCCAGCAGATTTTGTAGTGTTGGACATGAAGGAGGAAGCCAAGGCCTCCATCATCCTGGGAAGACCATTCTTGGCCATTGTTGGAGCTATCATTGATGTCCAAAAAGGTGAACTTACTCTGAGATTACACAATGAGAAGATGACATTCAATGTGTTCATGGCCATGAGCTACCCACAAGAACCATTGGGAGAATGTATGAGGTTGGATTCACTGGAAGATGTAGTACAAGAGATTTTGGAAGAAGAAGGACTTGAGGGGTTAACAGAAGAGGAATCAGCATCAAGCGAAGAGGCTGCAACAGCGGAGGTTCATGTTCAGGGCACACCAGAGGAGGAGAAGGAAAGAAAAGAAGCACCCAAACTTGAACTCAAAGCATTGCCGTCCACTCTCAAATATGCATATTTAAGAGAGAATGAAAGTTACACAGTGATCATAAACTCAGCCCTCAGCCAAGAACAAGAAGATGAACTACTCTAAGTATTACAAAAACATAAGGATGCCATTGGATGGACCCTCGCTGACTTGAAGGGAATCAGTTTGACCATATGCATGCATAAGATACTGCTGGAAGATGATGCCAAACCATCCATCCAACCCCAAAGGAGGCTAAATCCAGTTATGAAGGAAGTAGTACAGAAGGAAGTCATGAAGCTATGGCAAGGAGGGATAATCTACCCAATTTCGGATAGTCCATGGGTCAGCCCGGTCCAAGTGGTCCCCAAGAAAGGAGGAATCACTGTAGTACCCAATGAGAGGAACAAACTCATCGCTACAAGAACGGTCATAGGATGGAGGATGTGCATTGACTACAGAAAACTCAATGAAGCTACAAGAAAAGATCACTTCCCGCTCCTCTTCATGGATCAGATGTTGGAAAGACTTGCAGGACACGCCTATTACTGTTTTCTAGATGGGTACTCAGGATATAACCAAATAGTGGTTGATCTGAGAGACCAGGAGAAAACGTCATTTACTTGCCCATATGGAGTGTTTGCATACAGGCACATGCCATTTGGGCTATGTAATGCTCCTGCAACGTTTCAACGCTGCATGCTTTCTATCTTCTCAGATATGATAGAAAAATTCATTGAAGTCTTTATGGATAACTTTTCAGTATTCGGGGATTCCTTCCCTAATTACCTAAATCACCTTGCCCTGGTGTTAAAAAGATGTCAAGAAACCAACCTGGTCTTGAATTGGGAGAAATGTCACTTTATGGTGACAGAAGGAATAGTCCTTGGCCATAAGGTTTCTAACCAAGGCATTGAGGTAGACAGAGCTAAGGTGGAACTCATTGAAAAATTACCCCCACCAAGTGATGTCAAGGCAATTAGGAGCTTTTTAGGGCATGTTGGCTTTTACAGAAGGTTTATTAAAGATTTTTCAAAGATAGCCAAGCCCTTAAGCAATCTCCTTGTATCTGATACACCATTTGTCTTTCATGAAATGTGCATGCTAGCATTCGAAAACTTGAAAAAGAGGCTTTCCTCTGCCCCTATCATTTTCCCACCTAATTGGAACTTACCATTTGAACTGATGTGCGATGCATCTAATTTTGCAGTTGGGGAAGTGTTAGGATAGAGGAAAGATAACTTGGTCCATGTGATATACTATGCCAGCAAAGTCCTCAATGACACTCAAAGAAATTATACTACTACTGAAAAGGAGTTGCTGGCAATAGTTTTTGCATTTGACAAGTTTAGATCATACCTCATTGGTGCCAAAGTGATCGTTTTCACAGATCACACAGCACTTAAATATTTATTTGCCAAGCCGGAATCAAAACCAAGACTGATGAGATGGATTTTGTTATTGCAGGAATTCAACATTGAGATCAGAGACAAGAAAGGAGTAGAGAACAAGGTAGCCGATCACCTATCCAGAATCCCTCATGACAAAGGTGGAACACATGATGCCAGTGTGAATGAGTGCTTCCCAGATGAGCAGCTAATGATGGTTCATAAAGCACCCTGGTTTGCAGACATTGCCAATTTCAAGGCAACTGGGGCTTTACCTCCAGAGATCAACAAACATCAAAAAAGAAAGCTCATCAATGACGCAAAATATTTTGTCTGGGATGAGCCATATCTCTTCAAGAAGTGTTCAGATGGAATCCTAAGAAGATGTGTCTCAAAAAAAGAGGGACGAGAGGTCCTGTGGAACTGTCACGACTCGTGCTATAGAGGCCATTTTGGACCGGAAAGAACTACAGCCAAGGTGTTACAAAATAGATTCTTTTGGCCCACCCTTTTCAAGGATGCCAAAGAACTAGCAAAGAACTGCAATGAATGCCAAAGAGCTGGAAACCTACCCAAAAGAAATGAGATGTCACAGAATTTCATCTTAGAACTGGAGCTGTTTGATGTGTGGGGAATCGATTTCATGGGACCATTCCCAACCTCATATTCAAACAAGTATATCTTGGTAGCAGTGGATTACGTTTCCAAGTAGGTAGAAGCTATTGCAACACCAACAAATGATAACAAGGTGATCATAAACTTCCTCAGAAATAATTTCTTTAGCCGGTTCGGAGTCCCACGAGCGCTCATCAGTGATGGAGGGAGCCATTTTTGTAATAGACCACTAGAAGCTCTTCTCCTACGATACGGGGTAAAACACAAGGTTGCCACGCCCTACCACCCCCAAACAAGTGGGCAGATTGAGATATCTAACAGAGAGTTAGAAAGGATTCTGGAGAAGACTGTAAGAGCATCAAGAAATGACTGGTCGAAGAAGCAAGATGATGCTCTTTGGTCATACAGAACGGCATTCAAAACACTAATCAGGATGTCCCCATACCAACTGGTGTATGGAAAGGCCTGTCATTTACCATGGGAGCTGGAACACAAAGCCTTCTGGGCTCTCAAGCTACTAAACTTTGATAGCATTGCTGCTGGTGAAAAAAGGGACTTGCAGCTGCAGGAAATGGAGGAGTTTAGATCTCAAGCCTATGAAAATGCCAAGATCTATAAGGCAAAAGGCGAAGAGAAGACATGACCTCAATCTGACACCCAGAAGCTTCGAAAGAGGACAGCAAGTTCTCCTCTACAACTCCAAATTGAGACTTTTTCCTGGGAAACTCAAATCAAGGTGGTCAGGACCCTTTCTTGTCACAAAAGTCTCACCATATGGACACATAGAAATCATGGAGGAAAGTTCAAAGAGGACTTTCACTGTGAACGGACAAAGGCAACATGGGGGAAAGCCCCAAAATGAAATATCATCTCAACTGGTGGAGAAATCGTCGAGCTAGCGACGCTAAAAGAGCCCTTCGTTGGGAGGCAACCCAACCTAAGGTAGTTTCCTTTTCCTGATCATCTCAATAAAGGGTACAAGTAGTTTTTCCTGTATTGTGAGGAGCTAAGTTTGGTGTTGCACACCAAAATAATCCAAGAGTGAGTATGTAATTCTAAGTTTGGTGTTCCACCAAAGACTTCATTTAGAATCACATTAAACCTCTTCAATGGCGAGTTGCTAGCTGATGAGCGGATAATTTATACGCTTTTTGGCATTGTTTTTAGTATGTTTTTAGTAGGATCTAGTTACTTTTAGGGATGTTTTCATTAGTTTTTATGTTAAATTCACATTTCTAGACTTTACTATGAGTTTGTGTATTTTTCTGTGATTTCAGGTATTTTCTGGCTGAAATTGAGGGACTTGAGCAAAAATCAGATTCAGAGGTTGAAGAAGGACTGCTGATGCTGTTGGATTCTGACCTCCTTGCACTCAAAGTGGATTTTCTGAAGCTACAGAACTCGAAATGGCACGCTTCCAATTGTGTTGGAAAGTAGACATCCAGGGTTTTCCATCAATGGATAATAGTCCATACTTTGGCCAAGAATAGATGACGCAATCTGGCGTTTAACGCCAGCTTTCTGCCCAAATCTGGCGTCCAGCGCCAGAAAAGGAGCCAAAACTAGAGTTGAACGCCCAAACTGGCACAAAAGCTGGCGTTCAACTCCAAGGAGGACCTCTACACGTGCAACACTCAAAGCTCAGCCCAAGAACACACCAAGTGGGCCCCGGAAGTGGATTTATGCATCAATTACTTACATCTGTAAACCCTAGTAGCTAGTTTATTATAAATAGGACATTTCACTATTGTATTAGATATCTTTTGAACCATCTTTGGATTATCTTTTGATCCTTTGATCATCTTTGGACGCCTAGTTCTTAGATCAGAGGGGCTGGCCATTCGGCCATGCCTGGACCTTTCACTTATGTAATTTTAACGGTAGAGTTTCTACACTCCAAAGATTAAGGTGTGGAGCTCTGCTGTTCCTCAAAGATTAATGCAAAGTACTACTGTTTTCTATTCAATTCATCTTATTTCGCTTCTAAGATATTCATTCGCACTTCAACCTGAATGTGATGAACGTGAATCATCATCATTCCCTATGAACGCGTGCCTGACAACCACTTCCGTTCTACATTAGATTGAATGAGTATCTCTTAGATCTCTTAATCGAAATCTTCGTGGTGTAAGCTAGAATGATGGCGGCATTCAAGAGAATCCGGAAGGTCTAAACCTTGTCTGTGGTATTCCGAGTAGGATTCAATGATTGAATGACTGTGACGAGCTTCAAACTCGCGATTGCCGGGCGTAGTGACAGACGCAAAAGGATAGTAAATCCTATTCCAGCAGGATCGAGAACCGACAGATGAATAGCCGTGCTGTGACAGGGTGCGTTGACCATTTTCACTGAGAGGATAAGATGAAACCATTGACAAGGGTGATGCCTCCAAACGATTAGCCGTGCCGTGACAGGGCATTTGGACCATTTTCCCGAGAGAACACCAAAAGTAGCCATTGACAGTGGTGATGTATCACATAAAGCCAGTCATGGAAAGGAGTAAGACTGATTGGATGAAGATAGCAGGAAAGTAGAGGTTCAGAGGAACGAAAGCATCTCTATTCGCTTATTTGAAATTCTCACCAATGATTTACATAAGTATTTCTATCCCTGTTTTATTAATTGTTTTCAAAAACACCATTATCAATTTATATCTGCCTGACTGAGATTTACAAGGTGATCATAGCTTGCTTCATACCAACAATCGCCGTGGGATTCGACCCTTACTCACGTAAGGTATTACTTGGACGACCCAGTGCACTTGCTGGTTAGTTGTGCGAAGTTGTGAACCATGGTATTGGCATCATGTTTTTTGGCGCCATTACCAGGGAAAGAAAGAGCGATGAATTTTACATAATTAAGGTGTAATCACAATTTCTGCGCACCAAGTTTTTGGCGCCGTTGCCGGGGATTGTTCGAGTTTGGACAACTGACGGTTCATCTTGTTGCTCAGATTAGGTAATTTTCTTTTTGTTTTATTTTCAAAAATTTTTCAAAAATCTTTCAAAATTTTCTCCTTTGTTTTCAAAAAAAAATATTTGTTATTCAAAATTTTTAAAGAATGAATTCTAGTGTTTCATGAAGCATGTGAAGCCTGGCTGGCTGTAAAGCCATGTCTAAATTCTTTTGGACTGAGGCTTCCACTCATAAGTATATGAAGTTGGATGAAATATCAGCTGTTGTATACATGAGAAGTATCTATGTTTGCTGAAGCTTGGCTGGCCATTGGCCATATCTAGTGTTTTGGACCGGAGCTTTCATTGAAAGTTTGGCTGGCTAGTGAGCCATGTCTAATTCCTGGACTGAAGCTTTAGACTAAGAATGCAAGATTCCTGGAATTCATATTAAAAATTTTGGCCAAGACCACTTCTATGATGTTGTGGCCAAGAAGAAGGTGATCCCTGAGGTCCCTTTCAAACTCAAAAGAAATGAGTATCCGGAGATCCGACATGAAATTCAAAGAAGAGGTTGAGACGTTCTAACAAACCCCATCCAACAAGTCGGCATCCTAATGGTTCAAGAGTTCTATGCCAATGCATGGATCACCAAGAACCATGATCAAAGTAAGAACCCGGATTCAAAGAACTATGTTACAATGGTTCGGGGGAAATACTTAGATTTTAGTCCGGAAAATGTGAGGTTGGGGTTCAACTTGCCCATGATGCAAGGAGATGAACGCCCCTACACTAGAAGGGTCAACTTTAATCAAAGGTTGGACCAAGTCCTTATGGACATATGTGTGGAAGGAGCTCAATGGAAGATTGACTCCAAGGGCAAGCCGGTTCAACTAAGAAGATTGGACCTCAAGCCTGTGGCTAGAGGATGGTTGGAGTTCATTCAATGCTCAATCATTCCCACTAGCAACCGATCTGAAGTCACTGTGGATCGGGCCATCATGATTCATAGCATCATGATTGGAAAGGAAATAGAAGTTCATGAAGTCATCTCTAATGAAATCTACAAAATAGCCGAAAAGTCATCCCCGATGGCAAGGCTAGCTTTTCCTCATCTTATCTGCCATCTATGTTACTCAGCTGGAGCTTTCATAGAAGGAGACACTCCTATTAAGGAAGAGAAGCCCATCACTAAGAAAAAGATGGAGCAAGCAAGAGAGCCCATTCATGGAGCTCAAGAGGCGCAAGAAGCTCATCACCATGAGATCCCGGAGATGCCTCAAATGCACTTTCCTCCACAAAACTATTGGGAGCAAATCAACACCTCCCTAGGAGAATTGAGTTCCAATATTGGACAATTAAGGGTGGAACATCAAGAGCACTCCATCATGCTCCATGAAATAAGAGAAGATCAAAAAGCAATGAGGGAGGAGCAACAAAGACAAGGAAGAGACATAGAAGAGCTCAAGGACATCATTGCTTCCTCAAGAAGGAAACGCCACCATCACTAAGGTGGATTCATTCCTTGTTCTTATTTCTTCTGTTTTTTGTTTTCTATGTTGTGTGCTTATCTATGTTTGTGTCTTCATTACATGATCATTAGTAGTTAGTAACTGTGTCTTAAAGTTATAAATGTCCTATGAATCCATCACCTCTCTTAAATGAAAAATATTTTAATTCAAAAGAACAAGAAGTACATGAGTTTCGAATTTATCCTTGAACTTAGTTTAATTATATTGATGTGGTGACAATGCTTCTTATTTTCTGAATGAATGCTTGAACAGTGCATATGTCTTTTGAAGTTGTTGTTTAAGAATGTTAAATATGTTGGCTCTTGAAAGAATGATGACTAGGAGACATGTTATTTGATAATCTGAAAAATCATAAAAATGATTCTTGAAGCAAGAAAAAGCAGCAAAGAACAAAGCTTGCAGAAAAAAAAAAGAAGAAAAAAAATAATAGGCGAAAAAAATATAGAAAAAAAAAAGAGAAAAAGCAAGCAGAAAAAGCCAATAACCCTTAAAACCAAAAGGCAAGGGTAAATAAAAAGGATCCCAAGGCTTTGAGCATCAGTGGATAGGAGGGCCTAAAGGAATAAAATCCTGGTCTAAGCGGCTAAACCAAGCTGTCCCTAACCATGTGCTTGTGGCGTGTAGGTGTCAAGTGAAAACTTGAGACTGAGCGGTTAAAGTCAAGGTCCAAAGCAAAAGAAGAGTGTGCTTAAGAACCCTAGACACCTCTAATTGGGGACTTTAGCAAAGCTGAGTCACAATCTGAAAAGGTTCACCCAATTATGTGTCTGTGGCATTTATGTATCCGGTGGTAATACTGGAAAACAAAGTGCTTAGGGCCACGGCCAAGACTCATAAAGAAGCTGTGTTCAAGAATCATCATACTGAACTAGGAGAGTCAATAACACTATCTGAACTCTGAGTTCCTATAGATGCCAATCATTCTGAACCTCCATGGATAAAGTGAGATGCCAAAACTATTCAAGAGGCAAAAAGCTATAAGTCCCGCTCATATGATTGAAGCTATGTTTCATTGATAGTTTGGAATTTATAGTATATTCTCTTCTTTTTATCCTATTTGATTTTTAGTTGCTTGGGGACAAGCAACAATTTAAGTTTGGTGTTGTGATGAGCGGATAATTTATACGCTTTTTGGCATTATTTTTAGTATGTTTTTAGTAGGATCTAGTTACTTTTAGGGATGTCTTCATTAGTTTTTATGTTAAATTCACATTTCTGGACTTTACTATGAGTTTGTGTGTTTTTCTGTGATTTCAGGTATTTTCTGGCTGAAATTGAGGGACTTGAGCAAAAATCAGATTCAGAGGTTGAAGAAGGACTGCTGATGCTGTTGGATTCTGACCTCCCTGCACTCAAAGTGGATTTTCTAGAGCTACAGAACTCTAAATGGCGCGCTTCCAATTGCGTTGGAAAGTAGACATCCAGGGCTTTCCATCAATGTATAATAGTCCATACTTTGGCCAAGAATAGACGATGAAAACTGGCGTTTAACGCCAGCTTTCTGCCCAAATCTGGCGTCCAGCGCCAGAAAAGGAGCCAAAACCAGAGTTGAACGCCCAAACTGGCACAAAAGCTGGCGTTCAACTCCAAGGAGGACCTCTACACGTGCAACACTCAAAGCTCAGCCCAAGCACACACCAAGTGGGCCCCGAAAGTGGATTTATGCATCAATTACTTACATCTGTAAACCCTAGTACCTAGTTTATTATAAATAGGACATTTCACTATTGTATTAGATATTTTTTGAACCATCTTTGGATTATCTTTTGATCCTTTGATCATCCTTGGACGCCTGGTTCTTAGATCAGAGGGGCTGGCCATTCGGCCATGCCTGGACCTTTCACTTATGTAATTTTAACGGTAGAGTTTCTACACTCCATAGATTAAGGTGTGGAGCTCTGCTGTTCCTCAAAGATTAATGCAAAGTACTACTGTTTTCTATTCAATTCATCTTATTTTGCTTCTAAGATATTCATTCGCACTTCAACCTGAATGTGATGAACGTGACAATCATCATCATTCCCTATGAACGCGTGCCTGACAACCACTTCCGTTCTACATTAGATTGAATGAGTATCTCTTAGATCTCTTAATCGGAATCTTTGTGGTGTAAGCTAGAATGATGGCGGCATTCAAAAGAATCCGGAAGGTCTAAACCTTGTCTGTGGTATTCCGAGTAGGATTCAATGATTGAATGACTGTGACGAGCTTCAAACTCGCGATTGCCGGGCATAGTGACAGACGCAAAAGGATAGTAAATCCTATTCCAGCAGGATCGAGAACCGACAGATGAATAGCCGTGCCGTGACAGGGTGCGTTGACCATTTTCACTGAGAGGATAAGATGAAACCATTGACAAGGGTGATGCCTCCAGACGATTAGCCGTGCCGTGACAGGGCATTTGGATCATTTTCCCGAGAGAAGACCGAAAGTAGCCATTGACAGTGGTGATGTATCACATAAAGCCAGCCATGGAAAGGAGTAAGACTGATTGGATGAAGATAGCAGGAAAGCAGAGGTTTAGAGGAACGAAAGCATCTCTATTCGCTTATCTGAAATTCTCACCAATGATTTACATAAGTATTTCTATCCCTGTTTTATTAATTGTTTTCAAAAACACCATTATCAATTTATATCTGCCTGACTGAGATTTACAAGGTGACCATAGCTTGCTTCATACCAACAATCTCCGTGGGATTCGACCCTTACTCACGTAACGACCCAGTGCACTTGCTGGTTAGTTGTGCGAAGTTGTGAACCATGGTATTGGCATCATGTTTTTTGGCGCCATTACCAGGGAAAGAAATAGCGATGAATTTTACATAATTAAAGTGTAATCACAATTTCTGCGCACCACTAGCCCCAACCAATCAGGGAAACCACTTAACAATAGTTTAGTTTCTAGTTCATAATCGTTTTATTAATAAAAGCACATGAGGTTCTCTGCATGTATTTAATCTGTGCATGAGGCAAGGAACTAAGTTTGGTGTTCACACACCAAATTAAGTTCAAAAATTCACAAGCATACATGCATGCTAACTATTTCTCAAGTGCTTTGGGGACAAGCAACTTCCAATAACTTTGCAGGGATTCAATCAAGCTTCTGGAAAAACGGTGCACCATCATTCATAGATGCGAAGAAGGATGCAGAAGCTATGGATGATGACAACAAAGGGATAGCTAGAAGACACCACCAAAAGGTTGTATGGTTGCTTGATTCATATAATTGGAAATTACTCAAATTGGAAGTCTGAATGTGCCCCTGACTAATAGTACTCTTTAGTTTAAATCACTAAACTTTAATGTTTGTTTTCAGTTGCTTTTGTCATATGTGTGCTGTCTAAGTTACCTGTTTTCATTTTCATCCTACTTACTTGTATGCTTACCCTTCGAATTTAATGAAAAAGAATGTTATGAAAAAAAAACCAGAGTGGGGTTCACATTGTGGAGTAAGTTCTGAAGGTTTGTGGTGTGGTAATAGGTTAGCTAAGTTGGTTCACCTGTAAGGTATAAGGACACTTATGCATTGAATTACATGCTTGAAGCATATTCTATAAGATTAACCAAACAACAAGATCCTAATAAGAAAAAGAAAAAGAACAATAAGAGTTGAAAAAGAAAGAAAAGTAATAAGAAATAAGGCTAGGCACCAAGGGCTTGAATCTTGAGGGATGTGTCTGTGGTGCTCTTGTATCAAGGATGTGCTTGGATGAATAAGTTCTTGGGAGTGCTTCATCACTTGGTAACTTGGGTTAACTAACCCGGGATTATCAACTGAAAATCCACTATCAAGAGCAACCTTGCTATAGAACATTTAGTAACCCAAAGAGGTGCTGGACACCAAGGCCTCAAGGAAAGAAAATAACAAATCATGTGCCTGTGGTGTGCATGTATGGGGGAGAGAGACTTGGGGGAGTAAGTCCTTAGGGGTGTTTCAACACCTAGCACTTTGAACCAACTGGTTCGGGAGTGTTGGCTGAAAGCTTATTTTAAAGAGTCGCCCCCTCACAGAGCACTTAGCCTAAGGATGCAATAAACCCTAAGAAAAAAAAAAGGGAGGATGAAAGAATAAGGATCTCATAGGATGCAATCAAGCAAGTTTTCAAAAGCATGATAAGGACTTGGAAACCAGTAAAGGAATGAACCTATGTTGCTATGCATGAAACCCCATAAACCAAGAGCTTTACTTCTATAATAAGAACTTGTTCCTCTTGTTATTTCATTAATCATTCTTATGTTTCAGTACTTGCTTAGGGACAAGCAAGCTTTTAGTTTGGTGTTGTGATGCTAGGGCATTTTGGCCAGTTTTACTGACCTTTTCTTTACTGTTTTAGGGTAGTTTCATGCATTTTCTTAAGCAAATAAGCAAGTTTTGGGTAGATATTCACTTACATCTTGATTCAAGCAAACATTGTGAACTTTACGTGATTTCATGAGAATTATGCATGAATTTAATGACAAATTGGATAATACATGATCTCATGACTTGGAATATAGCTTTGATGCACTTTAATTGCTTGATTTCAGGACAAAGGAAGCAAGGAAGAACCACGTTAGTAGCCATGTTAGTCTAATTAACGTGACCACTAACGTGGAATGAGAGCTAGCTTGCAACGTTAATGAGAAAAGTGATCGCCAATAACGCCTTCGAAAGCCATTATAGCCCACGTTAGTTGCCACGTTAATTACGTTAACGTGGAAGCTAACGTGGAAGAGAAGTAAAGCTTGAATGTTAGTGGTAAAAGTGAATACCACTAACGTTGGAAAAAGGGGCACACTTGGCCACGTTAAGAGTCACGTTAATTACATTAATGTGAACTCTAACGTGGAAGGGACAAGGAATTGCCAACGTTAGTGACACTCACCTTTGTCACTAACGTTAGATTAAGCCACTATTGCCCATGTTAGTTTCCAGGTTAATTACGTTAACGTGGAAGCTAACGTGGAAGAGGAATTGATGGACCAACGTTAGTGACACTCACCTTTGTCTCTAACGTTGGAGATGGCAATCACCACCACATTAGTGGTCATGTTAATCTAATTAACGTGAACTCTAACGTGGGAAGGAGGGGCATTTGGAGCATTAGTGACAAAGGTAAGTGTCACTAACGCTCTCAAAGAATAGGCAAGTCCACGTTAAAGGTCACGTTAGCTATACAAACGTGAACTCTAACGTGGGGAAAAGGGGCAATAAGCAACGTTATTGGAAAAGGTGAATGCCAATAACGTTTACGAAGGACCATGAGGCAACGTTAGTGGTCACATTAGTGCCACTAACGTTGAAGTTAACGTGAATCAATTTTGGCTTGGAACGTTAGTGAAAAAGGTGATCGTCACTAACGTTCTCGAACCCACACTTTCACTTGACGTTAACACCACTAACGTCCTAACTAACGTCCATGCCAAACTCACTTTCTCTGCAAGCAAAGCTAAGCCCACTGAAGATTGTAACTGCTTCAACTAAAGATCCAAAGGCCCATATCCAAGACTAGAAGAAGCCAACTAGAAGATCAGCAGAGTACTATATATAGGAGTAGTTTTGAACTAGTAAAGGAGCTTTTGGGCATATTGGAGAACTACACTCTGTATATTTTACTTTCCCTGCACTTTCTAGTTGGAGTTTTCAGAATGTACTTTTCATTTACGCTTTCTATTCCCAGAGCTATGAACAACTAAACCCATTTCATTGGGTTAGGGAGCTCTGTTGTAATTTGATGGATCAATAATAGTTTTCATTATTCTTCTTCTTTCTTTTCTCTTGATTTTACTAGAAAGCTTTCAATATTCATCCATTTGGGTAGTTGTCTTGGAAAAGAAGCTATTCATACTTGGATCTCTTCGGAACCTTGGAAGAGGAATGAAAAGATCATGCTAGAAATGCTTTCTCATGTTGGACCAAATTGGGGTTTGGATGGATATAGTGACATATAATCCTACTGACACTTTGATTTGGGAATACATGTGGTATAATCAGTGACCATACTTCATCTCTTCTCATGAGCAATTAGACCAAGGAATTGGCTATTGATCAAGATTTGAGAGAATGGATTGCCAAGGAATTGGAATCCAATCACTTAAGATTGCCAAGGAGATCAATGAATGCATTGATTGAGGAAGAGATGAGAATGAACTTGTTCCGGAGAATACAACATCTCCTGAGCCCAATGAATCACTCATTTCTGATCTTACCCATTCTCTTTACTTTCTGCCATTTACTTTTATGTTTATTTCCCCAAATCCCCATTTAAGATTCTGTAATTTACTTTCCACCATTTACATTTTTCTCTTTATTTCCAGCATTTACACTTTCTGTTTACTTTTCCGCCATTTATGTTTCTGCAAACATCAACTCAATTTCTGCGTAGCTCAACTAGAACATTCCTCTAATTAAAGTTGCTTGACCAATCAATCCCTATGGGATTCGACCTCACTCTATTGTGAGTTTTTACTTGACGACAATTCGGTATACTTACCGAGGGAAATTTGTTGAGAGACAAGTTTCCGTGCATCAATCATGTCATGTTTTTCTATGCTTTTTCATACGAGAAATTGATAATTACTGCTTAAATATTGCATTCTTTTGTGCTTAAATGGTATATTTCCTTGATCTTTTGATTTTATAAATTTTGTAGGAAATAAGTGGAAAAAGAAGCAAAATAGCACAAAAACAACTCAAAAGAAGAAAAGAAGAATTTTGGGGCACGCTTTGAAGATTGAGCACGTTTTGGAACCTTAGGCCACACTTTTAAAAGCGTGGCCCATGACCATGAAGCTTTGGCATATGCATTAATGCTTATGCATGCATTAATAATTAATAACCAAGCTATTTAATGCATTAATGCTTATGTGTGTATGCATTTAATTATGCAATGCATGAACGCATTAGCATTATTAAACAAATAAAAGCATGCATACATGAAACATTCAATCAATAATGCTAATGAAATGAACACTAAATGAATGAATGAAATGCATGCATTATTAATTAAAGCCAATGGAAGAATGCAAGTAAATTACAAAAATGTTAATACATTGGCTTTATTAATTAAAGTAAAGCATGCATTTAATTAATACCATCATGGATTGGCATTATTTGGAAATGAATGGAATAAGAGCTTAAAGCAATGAACACTAGCGTTCATTAAAGCAATGGAATGCTACAAGCATGGGAATATTAAGCAAGGAAGAGCATTCATTATTTGAACGCTAGCGTTCACACAAGCAACGTTTTCGGGCCCTCATGCAAGGAAAAAAAACAAGGCGCGGCACACCCAAAGTGAAACAGCCAAGGTTCGAGGAAGGAACTTCACACCAAGGGAGCACTACGTTGCAACTTCCAACTGAGCGCTATGGGCCAAAGAAAATTGGCACAAGGAGGATCAACCAAGGCTCGAAGGGAGGCACACAAGGAGCTAGTAGCGCTACGTTCATTCTTCTCACTGAGCGCTCCACTGGAGCTAGCACCTTGGTTCATTTTAAAATCAAGTGCCATTTTGAATCCATTTCTTCACAAACCAAAGGATCCCAACCTAAGTGCAATCTAACTCAATTAATTCAAGCCTATTGAAGCCTCAAAGCAAGCAAAACCCATGGACATCACTCAAAGGCACGATGATCAGTTAGATTAGGATATTTATTTAATTGTAATTTATTTTTAATTTAAATTTCATTTTCATTTTTGTAAAGCCTATATAAAGGCATCAATTTCATTTCATTAGGAAGGCTGGCTCTGCTAGAGAGCAATAGAAGTAGGATTAGAATAGAGAGCTCTTTGTTTAAATTTTCCTCTGTGAACTTGAGAAGTGGAAATCAGATCTGGGTTTTCTTTTCCTTTCTGTTTCATTTTCCTTTCTCTGCAATTTCCTTTCTGTTTTGATCAAGAGAGCAATTGAGCTCTTGGCTTTCTTTCTATTTTTACTGTTTCATTGAAATTGTTAATTTCTCTTTGAGATTTCAAAATTGATCTAAGTCTTCTTGCTGATTTCCTCTTCTGCTACTTTTACTTTTCTGCAATTACACACTTCAATTTACATTGAGCCTGAATTTAAATCTTTTATTCTATTTACCTTGAATTTACTTTTCCTGCAATTTAATTTCTCTGTAATTATTCTAAGCTTTGATTTACTGCTTCATTTAATTTCTAGCACCCAGCCCCCTATACATTTCATGCAATTTACCTTTCTTGTCATTTAAGATTTTGCCAATTTACTTTTCTTGCTCTTCAAGCTTCTGCCAATTTAAGCTTCTGTCCATTTTACTTTCTACAATTTACAATTCCTTGCAATTTACTTTCTGCCAGTTAAATTTCATCCAATTCACCAATGTTAGCTTGACTAAACTAATCACCCACTAAAGTTTCTTGATCCATCAATTCCTGTGGGATCGACCTCACTCTTGTGAGTTATTACGACTTGATGCGACCCGGTACACTTGCCAGTGACTTGCCGGTAAGTGTAACGACCCAATTTCTGGTACGTCATGATCATACTAGAAACTGAGCGCTACCAACTTGTCTACCTAATTATTATCTATTATTTATTATATGAGCCTGATTCATTGTTAAAATCGTAGTTATTTTATGAGGTACTTTTTTTTTTGAAAACATTTAGATTAACAAACAGTATCATTCATAATCAATTCACAACTGATAATATATAAAACAATTATAAACAACCACACATAAATACATCACAAGCAGTTGACAATATTCGATGATCCAGCCTTTATTATAGTATAGACTTTTAGTTAGAACACCCCTAGACATAGCTAGATAATAACTATATACATATATATACATACAACATCCCAGGTCCTGACCTATTCAAGAAGTCCCTAAGCTGGCGCCCAGGCTAGCCTAGACTCTATACTCACCTAGTCCCTCTAAACTACTAAAGCGAGGGAAAGTACGTTCTAGGTCTTCAAAACTCAAGTCAGGTGGATCGTCATCAAAAGGTGGAAGGTCGTCTACTAATCCTCTGCACGATCATATGTCATCAAAGAGCGTCTCTCAAGTACTTCATCGAGTGGCCATATAACAGCAACATCGTACGAAGGACTTAGGTTAAAGTTTGTAGATAAGCAGGGTGCAGACGTTGGCTGGCCTCACAGTATATACATATAAACAGGTAACGTGTAACAACCCCGGTTTTCGAGAACGCGAAACCTTTTCTGAAAGTACGAATTTCTCCGGAAGATCAGTAAAGGGAAAACCTTTGATATATCATCAAGTATCTCAATCCTCATTGTCATTATGTCATCTTTAAGTTAGAACCTTTTCCGAGACAAGCTCGATAACGCGGTCACAAAGAACCTGGTTTTTGAACCGTATCGGTTAGAAGTTTTGATTTGGTTTTTTGTAAATAGTCTCAATTTAACGAACCGGACTCGATTTATTAGAGAAGAGAGATAAGAGGATGATATTATCATTATATTAGTATTAGAAGCTTCTTGAATAATATTATAAGGTTACCTGGTCAGTTTTAGTTAAAAACAGAAAATCGGTTTAACCGGGTTTACGGTTTACTGGTGCAGCTTAGCACCAACACTCTCTGATGAATTTAGCAATGCTAAGGCTTCATTATACATGTACTATTCTCATAATAAATATGTTACTAGTGTCATTTATGCTAGTAGCTCAGAAAATAATTTTTAGAGATGTTTTTACGAGTGTTCCGATACACCTAGTTTTAGTAGTTGTACACCAGAGATATTTTAATATTATTTTAATCCACCTCCAAGCCAACCAATCACAACTCACCTTACACCCCCAAGACCTCCAAGGCTGTCTCATTTCATCATTTTGGCCAAAAATAACAAGAGAGAAAAGAGAGACAACTTCATGAACACTTAATCTTCAAAGCTTGATTTCTTCTGAACTAAAACTCAAATCAAAACTCCAATTTAACCAAAATGATCCTGTCTTCTTCCTCTACATAACCATGTGACTTATCAAGGCTGGAAATAAGGTGAGATGGCTGTCTCCCTCCCATTTCAATTCGGTTTTCAAGGAAAACCATGCAAAACATGTGTTTTCTTGATGTTCTTCCTTATGAATCATGCTTAACTTGACTTGAGGGTTAAGAAACATGAATTTCCATTAAGTCTAAGGTGAGATATCTCTTCAAACATACTGAGTGAGATTTGGTCAGTTGAGAGTTTTTGGATTTAAAGTTGTTCTTGATGTGATTTAGGAGGAAAAAGTGCTTAAGGACCACCTGAAAGTTTAACCGAATTAGGAGCAGCAAAACCAGGTAGGGATTGACGAATTTAATCTTGATTGATTGTGTTTGAGTTGTGTGATTATGATATGGTTTGGCTGTGCTTGAAATTGATGATTTATATGAGTGATTCTTGTTGAAATTTTGGTGAAATTTTGATGAAATTTGATGAAATTCAAGCTTTAAAGTTCATGTTCTTGGACAGCTGGAAAAACGAAACCCTAAGCTTAAATTGAGGTTCAATTTGTGTTGAAATCATGTAGAAAAGATGGGGTTTTAGTGGCTGCTAATTTATTATGAATTATGGTAAAAATCGGTTGCTGAAAAGACTGATAAACGGGTAAAAACAGAGAAAGAATCTGAAGAATTTACGAAGAACACGAAGAACACTTTGAGTGTGATGAAGAACATTGAAGAACACCTTTTAGATCTTAAAAAGGGCAAAGTAGTAATTAATTTGGTGTTTGGGGGGTTATTTAGTAATTTCTGAAAGTTAGGGTGGTAAAAGTAGAAATATTAAAAGTTACGGGTGGTAAAAAGTGAATTTTAAAGGTTAAAAGTAAAAGTAAGTTAATTTTCGAAAATTTAATGATAAAATAATAAAAAATAATAAAATATTAAATAATAATATTTAATTAAAAATAATATTTTAATAAAAATAATAAAATAATACGGAAAAGACAGTTTTCTGTAAAAGCTTTAGAAAGACAACTTTAAGTGAAGAATCTCATAATTACCTTCATAAAACACTTAGGGAGTGGTAATAACATGATAGTGAGGCAAAGATAAAGAAAAGATAAAAATTTAAAGAAAAGATAACAACCAAAGAAAAAGTCTGTAAAATTTTAATGACAGAAAAACAGACAGAGACTAATGAACGAACTAGGGCAACTTAGTTAGTACTTGAGTTGCGACTAGGGTTAGGTGTTATATGAAAAGTTAAACTATTTCAGTATAGACTTAATGAACCTATACTTGGGACAGGCTAACTATTCATATCAAAATTTACATAAGCTTTAAAGACATACGTTATGAAGAGAAATCAACGCAGAGTAAAGAAACACAGAGAACAGAGTAACCAGAGCAGAATAAAGGGATACAGAGAAAAGAGTAATAAGAGCAAAGTAAAAAGACAAAGAGAAAAGAGTAATGTGATAAAGAGAAATGGTTTGAATTAAGATGTTGTAAAAGTGAAAGATGTAAAGTTTGTACAGTATGATTGAACAGAGAAAGAAAGAGGTACTGCATAAAAATGTGAAAATGATGATGAATAATGAGAATGATGATGAATGATGATAATGAGAATGATTATGTGATGATTTGTTGCTTGAGGCAACCCAAGAGATATTTATTTGTTGCTTGAGGCAACCCAAGAGATGTGTTTATTCATTTGTTGCGTTAAGGCAACTCCAGATATACTTGTATGAGCATCTGCTGCAGTGAGGCAGTCAGATAGATAATGGTGTGATCACTGAGAACGCTTTCCTACGGTACAGATCCATATTTTATTTCTGTAAGGCAGAGGGGTTATTTCCTGCTACAGAAGTACCGTGACCACCTGTTCCATTTCTGTAGTGGCAGAGGGGTTATTTCCTGTATATAGAAGGTGTGTCGGCGTACATCCCTGCAGTGGCAGATGTGTTATTTCCTGCGTGCAGTGGACCCTGTGGTGGCAGAGGGGTTATTTCCTGTACACAGGGGTATAGCCAATAGGAAAGCCTTATCCAGACAAAGGTTGCTGGATAACGTCGGGAGCGGGTTAGTAACCGACAGATGAGCTCATTACCTGCACTAGGGCTAAACATGCATCATACTTGGTTGCGCATTTCCTTTGTTATGTTTGTGGTATGAATGTATGCTTTCCTTGTTTGTATTCCATTCTCTGCGCTTGTGATATTTTCTTGTATTCTTCTGTTTGTGTTCTGCTATCTGTTTTCTCTATCTTCTCTACTTATCTGTGTTTTCTAATTACTGCTTCCTTGTATTATGCTAATAGTCTGCTAAACAACATAGAATTAATGAACGTAACTAATAACCCCGACCCTACTAAGAACTCCCCAGTTCTTACCCCTTCTCTCTCCCTTCCCCCTTCAGATGGAAGTAAGAGTACCTTATCATTCTGCTCTAGATAGTCTTCTGAGTCTAGGGTGAATATCGTTCTCTGATTATATGTAAATACTGTGAGACCAGCCAACGTCTCCACCCCTTCGTATGCGCACGTTAACCTAAATCCTGTGTATGAGATTTCTATTTTGTGGATACTTCATGAGGTGCCAGAGAGACGTCCTGTGGAAAAGTCTGATCGTGTAGAGGAGTAGCAGATGATGTTCTATCATTTGATGACGTTCCACCTGACTTGAGTTGTGAAGACTTAGAATGTACTTTCCCTCGCTTTAGTAGTTTAGAGGGACTAGGTGAGTATAGAGTCTAGGCTAGCCTAGGTGCCAACTTACAGACCTCTTGAACAGGTCAGGACCTGGGATGTTGTATGTATGTATATGTATATAGTTATTATCTAGCTATACCTAGGGGTGTTCTAAATAAAGGTCTATACTCTAATAAAGGCTGGATAACTGAATGTTGCTAGCTACTTCTGATGTATTTATGTGTGGTTGCTTATAACTGTTTTATCTGTTATCAGCTGTGAGTTGATTATGAATGATTCCGTATATTAATCCAAATATTTTCAAAAAAAAAAGTACCTCGCTAACAAACTACGCTTTTAATAACGAATCAGGCTCATATAATAAATAATAGATAATATATAGGATGACAAATGGGTAGCACTCAGTTTCTGGTATGTCCTAGGCGTACTGAAAATTGGGTCGTTACAATTTGGTATCAGAGCAGTTCGTTCCCAGTAGAGCCTGAGGAGTGGACTGACTATGCTTCATTGCATACTCTGCTTGTGTGTCTCACGCCATTAGGGTATCTTTAAGATACATTTGGCATGAATGTCTATGAGTGCTCATTTTGGGAATGTTCGTGCCTTACTTGAAATATTAAGACTGATCACCTTAATGTTGATTGTTTGGTGCGGATAGGACCTTAATGACTACGAATAGACATAGTTTAATCGAGTTCCGAATGATGAATCGATGCGAGGCACAGTTATCCTCATAGCTGTTATGATCTCCATGGTTATGGTTATGTTATATTTGGATGCTGTAAGGAACGAATGCTTTTTTTACTTGTGAGGAATCTGGACACACAGCTTGGATGTACCCAAGAAAGTTTTTTCGGAATCTAGTGCGAACCCAGCAACAAGGTCGAGTGTTTGCCATGACTGCTGATGATGCTATGCAATCAGACGCCCTGATCCAAGGTCAGTGTATTGTCAAAGATCGATTTCTAACTGTACTGTATGACTCGGGTGCATCTCATTCCTTTGTTTCTTTAACTGTTGCTCGTGAGTTGGGACTAGATTTCTCAGAGTTGAACTTTGATCTGATTGTCCATACACCTGCATCCCAAAATGCTTTAACCAGTTTAGTGTGCCTGCAAGTACCATTCACTATTAGGAACAGAACTTTTATACATGATCTAATCTGTTTGCCTCTATGTGGTTTAGAAGTTATTCTAGGGTTAGATTGGTTATCTAAGTATCATGTTTTCCTTGATTGCTATGAAAGAACTGCTGTTATTCCGTCTGATAATTTAGATATTAAACCATTTCTGTCTCATACTTTATATCGGAATTCTGTAAGAGTTGCATTAGACAGGTGTGATTGTGAGGGTTACGTTCTGTTAGCGGCTAGCTCGAATGATAGTGAACTAAGCTTAGAACGAATCCAAGTGGTGAAGGAATTTCCTGATATTTTCCTGGACGACATACCTGAGTTTCCTCCTCAGCGAGAGATAGAATTCAGCATTGAACTTGTACCTGGAACTGGACCGATTTTCATAGCACCGTACCGGATGTCACCACTGGAACTTGCAGAGTTGAAGAAGCAGTTGGATGAGCTACTTGGAAAAAAAATTTATTCGTCCCAGCGCATCACCTTGGGGAGCTCTGGTGTTGCTAGTAAAGAAGAAGGATGGTAGAATGTGACTTTGTGTAGATTACCGACAGTTAAATAAAGTCACTATCAAGAACAAGTACCCACTTCCATGAATAGATGATTTGATGGATCAGTTAAAAGGTGCAACTGTGTTTTCGAAGATTGATATGCGATCGGGCTATCACTAGATTCGAGTGAAAGAGTCAGATATACCGAAGACTGCATTTAGAACTCGATTTGGTCACTATGAGTATACGGTTATGTCGTTTGGACTAACTAATGCTCCTGCGATTTTCATGGATTACATGAATCGTATTTTCCGTCCGTACCTTGATCAGTTCATAGTAGTCTTCATAGATGATATTCTCATCTATTCGAAGACAGAAAGAGAGCATGAAGAGCATCTAAGGACTGTATTGCAGATAATAAGGACTCGGAAGTTATATGCTAAATTATCAAAGTGTGAGTTCTGGACAGAGAAGGTGGCATTTTTGGGACATGTTATATCACAGGGAGGAATTGCAGTGGATCCTTCAAAAATTGAAGCAGTAGTGCAATGGGAACCACCTACGACCGTTACATAAGCTCGGAGTTTTCTCGGACATGATGGATATTACCGGAGGTTTATTAATTGGTTTTCACAGATAGCCTTACCTCTGACTTACCTTACACGAAAGGAAGTTCCGTTCGTTTGGATGGCTGAGTGTGATAGAAGTTTCAAGATGCTTAAAGAGAAGTTAACAACTACACCTGTATTAGTACTACCCGACCCGCAGAAACCTTTTGAAGTATACTGTGACGCCTCTCATAAAGGACTTGGATGTATGCTGATCCAAGACAAAAATGTGGTGGCTTATGCTTCCCAGCAGCTGAGACCTCATGAACGAAATTATCCGACGCATGACTTGGAGTTAGCTGCAGTAGTATTTTCTCTGAAGATCTGGAGACACTATTTGTATGGCGCTTAACTAGAAGTTTTCTCTGACCACAAAAGTTTAAAGTATATCTTTGACCAGAAGGATCTTAATATGCGACAGTGAAGGTGGATGGAGTTCCTGAAGGACTATGATTTTAAGTTAAGTTATCACCCAGGAAAAGCGAACGTGGTGGCAGATCACTATGGATTTTGTCACGGGATTGCCAAGGACCTCAACAGGACACGATGCTATTTGGGTAATTATGGACAGGTTAACAGAATCAACACATTTTCTCCCGATTCGAGTTGACTATACTTTAGAAAGGCTAGCACGGCTATATATTCAAGAAAACATACGACTACATGGGATACCTTTGTAAATTGTCTCAGATCAAGTTTCGAGGTTTACTACTAGATTTTGCGGAGCTTTTCAGAAAGCGTTGGAAACAGAATTGCACACGAGTATAGCATACTATCCTCAGATAGACGGACAATCAGAGCAGATAATCCAGATGTTAGAAGACATGTTACGATCATGTATGATAGACAACCAAAGCAGCTGGGATAAGTATTTGCTGTTGGTCGAATTTGTCTACAACAACAGTTGCCAATAAAGTATCGGGATGGCACCATATGAAGCTCTCTAAGGAAGGAGATGTCAGACACCATTGTGTTGGAATGATGATGGGGAAGCTAGTGTCTTAGGTCCAAACTTAGTGTAAGAAACTACTGAGAAGATAAAGGAGATTCGTCGAAAGATCCAGACAGCACAAGGCCGACAAAAGAGCTATGCCGATAATAGACGTAGACCCTTAGAGTTTAGTGAGGGAGATCATATCTTTCTAGAAGTAACTTTGATTACTAGAATAGGTAGAGCCCTTAAGACTAAGAAGCTTAACCCACGATACATAGAACCTTTCCAAATACTTAAAGGAGTCGGTCTAATAGCTTATCAAATAGCCCTTCCTCCTTATTTATCAAACCTTCATGATGTTTTTTTTATGTCTTGCAACTTAAGAAATATGTTCCCAATGATAGTCACGTTTCACAACCAGAAACAGTATAGTTATAAAATGATTTGACATATCAAGCATCACCAGTTCAGATCGTAGAAAGAAGTGATAAGCAGCTAAGAGGCAAGACTGTTCGCTTAGTCAAAGTAGCATGAGAACCAAGAGGAGAAGAAGAGCACACTTGGGAATTGGAAGATAAGATGAGAGCTGATTACTTGCATCTATTCTCATGTAACTGAAATTTTGAGGGCAAAATTTTTCTTTAGGAGGGTAGAATGTAACAACCCCGGTTTTCGAGAACGCGAAACCTTTTCTGAAAGTACGGATTTCTCCGGAAGATCAGTAAAGGGAAAACCTTTGATATATCATCAAGTATCTCAATCCTCATTGTCATTATGTCATCTTTAAGTTAGAACCTTTTCTGAGACAAGCTCGATAACGCGGTCACAAAGAACCTGGTTTTTGAACCGTATCGGTTAGAAGTTTTGATTTGGTTTTTTGTAAATAGTCTCAGTTTGACGAACCAGACTCGATTTATTAGAGAAGAGAGATAATAGGATGATATTATCATTATATTAGTATTAGAAGCTTCTTGAATAATATTATAAGGTTACCTGGTCAGTTTTAGTTAAAAACAAAAAATAGGTTTAACCGGGTTTACGGTTTACTAGTGCAACTTAGCACCAACACTCTCTGATGAATTTAGCAATGCTAAGGCCTCATTATACATGTACTATTCTCATAATAAATATGTTACTAGTGTCATTTATGCTAGTAGCTCAGAAAATAATTTTTAGAGATGTTTTTACGAGTGTTCCGATACACCTAGTTTTAGTAGTTGTACACCAGAGATATTTTAATATTATTTTAATCCACCTCCAAGCCAACCAATCACAACTCACCTTACACCCTCAAGACCTCCAAGGCTGTCTCATTTCATCATTTTGGCCGAAAATAACAAGAGAGAAAAGAGAGAAAACTTTATGAACACTTAATCTTCAAAGCTTGATTTCTTCTGAACTAAAACTCAAATCAAAACTTCGATTTCACCAAAATGATCCTGTCTTCTTCCTCTACATAACCATGTGACTTATCAAGGCTGGAAATAAGGTGAGATGGCTATCTCCCTCCCATTTCAATTCGGTTTTCAAGGAAAACCATGCAAAACATGTGTTTTCTTGATGTTCTTCCTTATGAATCATGCTTAACTTGACTTGAGGGCCAAGAAACGTGAATTTCCAGTAAGTCTAAGGTGAGATATCTCTTCCTAACATACTGAGTGAGATTTGGTCAGTTGAGAGTTTTTGGATTTAAAGTTGTTCTTGATGTGATTTAGGAGGAAAAAGTGCTTAAGGACCACCTGAAAGTTTAACCGAATTAGGAGCAGCAAAACCAGGTAGGGATTGACGAATTTAATCTTGATTGATTGTGTTTGAGTTGTGTGATTATGATATGGTTTGGATGTGCTTGAAATTGATGATTTATATGAGTGATTCTTGTTGAAATTTTGGTGAAATTTTGATGAAATTTGATAAAATTCAAGCTTTAAAGTTCATGTTCTTGGACAGCTGGAAAAACGAAACCCTAAGCTTAAATTGAGGTTCAATTTGTGTTGAAATCATATAGAAAAGATGGGGTTTTAGTGGTTCCTAATTGATGTGCGGAAAACGATCCGACACAAAACTCACCGGCAAGTGCACCGGGTCGCATCAAGTAATAATAACTCATGGGAGTGAGGTCGATCCCACAGGGATTGAAGGATTGAGCAATTTTAGTTTAGTGGTTGATTTAGTCAAGCGAATCAAGATTTGGTTGAGATATTTGTAATTTGCAGAATTTAAATTGCATGAAATTAAAGAGAACTGAAATTTAAAGTGCTGAATCTTAAAGAGCAAGAAATTAAAGAGCAGAAGCTTAGAACGCAAGAAATGTAAATTGCAGAATCTTAGAGTGCAAGAAATGTAAATGGCTTGAATTGTAAAGGGAATTGGGAATTGGATTTGTAGAAATTAAACAAGGAAAAGTAAAATTCAACACACAGAAGAGTAGAAGATGGCTTGGATTGAACCGGATCTAAAACGGAAATGTAAATGAGCTTGAAAGCAGTAAACAGAGAATGTAAAATGATAATTCAGATCTCAGGACCCAAGAGACTAGATAACCAAGTCTAGATCTCAATGCCTTCCTAGATCCAACAAGAACAATTGCAAAGGAAATGTAAATTGCAATGAAAGTAGAAGACAGAAGCAATTAACCAAATGGAAATTCAATTATGCAGTAAAATAAAACAGAAAGATCTCAGGATGAGATTGAAATAGAATTCCTTCAATTCTCTAACCCAAGATCCAAGACAATTGTAATTGAAATTGAAAGCAAGAAAACTAAGAGGAAGGGAATTCAATTCTCCTTCCCCGAGACTTAGAAATTAAATTCACTCCACACCAAAAGCTCTCCGAAAACTCTCTATCAAAACTAAAGTAAAAGCTCTCCAAAAACGTAAATCCTATGCTATTTATACACTTTCTTCAAATGGTCTTCAAACCTTCAATTGGGCCTTTGCTCTTGATGGAATTGGGTTGATAGAGGCCTTGGTTGATTGCTCTTGGAGTTTGGAGAAGAACCGAAGTGAACCGGGTTTAGAATCATGTAAGCTTGAGTAAAAGTTTGAGGCAAACTTTTACTCAAACTTTTCATATCAGCCACCCCATCCTTGTTGCTACCAACGTTTGAGCCAAAGTTTGGGGTCAAACTTTTGCTCAAACATTGGCTCCCCCTTGCACACTCATGGCGCCAACGTTTGCCAAAAAGTTTGAGGCAAACGTTGGCGCAAACTTTTTCTCTCCAGGGTGTGTTGTTCATGGCGCCAAAAGTTTGCCAAAAAGTTTGAGGCAAACTTTTGCTCAAGATTTTTGCCCAAAAGTTTGCCAAAAAGTTTGAGGCAAACTTTTGCTCAAGCTTTTTGCCCAAAAGTTTGCACAAAAGTTTGAGGCAAAGTTTTGGTCAAGCTTTTTGCTCCCTGGTTCGTTTTCGCTTATTCCAAAAGTTTTAGCTAAAGTTTGAGGCAAACTTTTGCTCAAACTTTTTGTCCTCTCTTCCTCCTAGCCATTCCTTCTTGCTTCAACCTTTCTCCAAGCTTTCTTCACCTATCATTAATAAACCAAACACATCAAAGCTATGCTCAAAATCATGAGATATTCATTCTTTCATAATATGTGACAATTATAGCATAAAACCTCATGAAATTGTATTAATTCATCTATGGTTGATTAAATCAAAGGAATCATGAAAATCTACCCAATTGGCTTGCTTATGGCTTAAGAAAGTGCATAATTCAATTGAAAACAAAAGAAAAAGGCTAGTGAAACTAGGCTAAGATGACTTGTCATCACAACACCAAACTTAAAGCTTGCTTGTCCCCAAGCAAGAAATGAATTTTGCTCAAAGGTTCTTTCAATTAAGACGGATTGAAAAATAAATTGTAAGGTCCTGTGAGTGAAGTGATTAAGTGTCAGTGGGGTGAACTCTAAATCATATGCTCATGCAAGGGCTTCAGTGCTCACTAGTCCTCACATATTGGGAGTCTTAGGTCTTAGGATTTTCATCCAAATGGTATCATGGAGATCTCTTTATATGTAATCACCTTGAAGCAGCTTATAGTTTCTTTGCTTTGGCCTTGACTCTAAGTGTCATGTCTCACAGCGGCTCTTTAGATAAGCTTTCAATCAATACTCCTAAACCAGTTGGTTTTAAGGTATTAGGTGTTAAAGCACCCCTAAGAATTTACTTGCTCAAGCCTCTTTCTTTGACACAACTCAACCACAAGCATTTACTAGGCTAATAACTCTTTGAGTTTTGTTTCTTCTTTCTTTTTCTGCCTAGTAATTGATGCTCAGAGCCTTGGGCCATGTTCTTTTTGCTTTTGTATTTTCTTTATTTTCTTTTGTTTTGTTTGCTGCTTCTTGGATCAATAGATTTTTGAGAATCTCCACAATACTTCTTTGAACTTCATGTCGTGCCTATGAGCTCCCATGCAAGTTTTCACAAGCATGCAACCTCAATACATAATCATACAACTAGAACCGCCACTTCTCCTAATCTTTTGCTTGCCTCAAAATTGTTTAATTCCTCAATCCTTCTTTTCAAAGAACTTTCATGTGATGCATTTTTGAAGTATTGAGTGCAAACAAGTGTGAAAAGTGTAGTGTTGTGAATAATCAAGCATCTTAATTATTGAATTACAGAAAAACTATACTATGCAGACAAGCAGGGGTATTATATCACTTTCAATCGTAGCAGTATCTGATATAAAACAATTACTGAACAATACAACCTTTTGGAATCTACTTGCTATCCTCCTCCTCATCATCTTCATTGCTGGTTTTAGCATTCCTCTTTCATTTCTTTGGGTGATGATGCTTAATCCTTCCAAAAGCTTGTATGACACTCTGCAATGATATTGAAAGTTGCTTGTTCCCCAAGCACTTGAAAAATGGTTAGCATGCATGATTTATTTGTGGGCTTTTGTACTTACTTTGGTGTGGGAACACCAAACTTAGTACCTTGCCAATGGTTCTTGTTCATCAAACTAACCAGATGTGAAACTCTTTTTTCTTTTTCGAAAGTGACAAAACTGGAAACTTAGGAAACGGCAGCATAGTTAACCAGTTTATCTAAATGCTTGAAGCTAGCATTATGCAGAAAGTGAGAATGTGTTTTATGATGAAATTTTGGTGGAACACCAAACTTAGAATCCTTCATTCAGATTGTTTTGGTGTGCAACACCAAACTTAGCTTCTTGCAATATAGATAAAATTAATTAACCTTTTTATTAAAATAGCTATGAAAAAAAAACTACCTCAGGTTGGGTTGCCTCCCAACAAGCGCTTATTTATTGTCACTAGCTTGACATCCTCCATTCTTTGATCATGGAGGCTGGAAATCATAATGCCTCAGTTTTTCTCCTCTTGCTGTAGGATTCCTTTCCTCCATGACCTGCACAATCACAAACAATCCAAATGAAAATTGGATATTCTTATGCCAGAATGTAGTCAGAGGATTAGTTGACACAATGTGTCAAACAGTTAATAGGCTTGAAAGATTAATAAAAGAAAGTTGCTTCTCTCTTATATTCAACAGGCAAAACCATAAGAATCACACAATGCCAGAGAAACCAGGAAAACTTCAATCTATTGCAAGAGTGAAGTTTTAGTTAGCTTAAGCAAAAATTCAAACAGTTAGTGGGTTAATCCAAAATTAGAGAAACAGAAAAGAAAAAGTGCTTGATCTAGATCACCACCTCACTTAATCATTGTCAATCTAATCAATCCCCGGCAACGGCACCAAAAACTTGATGTGCGGAAAATGATCCGACACAAAACTCACCGGCAAGTGCACCGGGTCGCATCAAGTAATAATAACTCATGGGAGTGAGGTCGATCCCACAGGGATTGAAGGATTGGGCAATTTTAGTTTAGTGGTTGATTTAGTCAAGCGAATCAAGATTTGGTTGAGAGATTTGTGATTTGCAGAATTTAAATTGCATGAAATTAAAGAGAACTGAAATTTAAAGTGCTGAATCTTAAAGAGCAAGAAATTAAAGAGCAGAAGCTTAGAACGCAAGAAATGTAAATTGCAGAATCTTAGAGTGCAAGAAATGTAAATGGCTTGAATTGTAAAGGGAATTGGGAATTGGATTTGAAGAAATTAAACAAGGAAAAGTAAAATTCAACACACAGAAGAGTAGAAGACGGCTTGGATTGAACTGGATCTAAAACGGAAATGTAAATGAGCTTGAAAATAGTAAACAGAAAATGTAAAATGATAATTCAGATCTCAGGACCCAAGAGACTAGATAACCAAGTCTAGATCTCAATGCCTTCCTAGATCCAACAAGAACAATTGCAAAGGAAATGTAAATTGCAGAGAAAGTAGAAGACAGAAGCAATTAACCAAATGGAAATTCAATTATGCAGTAAAATGAAACAGAAAGATCTCAGGATGAGATTGAAACAGAATTCCTTCAATTCTCCAACCCAAGATCCAAGACAATTGTAATTGAAATTGAAAGCAAGAAAACTAAGAGGAAGGGAATTCAATTCTCCTTCCCCGAGACTTAGAAATTAAATTCACTCCATACCAAAATCTCTCCGAAAACTCTCTATCAAACCTAAAGGAAAAGCTCTCCAAAAACATAAATCCTATGCTATTTATACACTTTCTTCAAATGGTCTTCAAACCATCAATTGGGCCTTTGCTCTTCAAAGTTTGAGCAAGAGGCAAACGTTGGCGCAAACTTTTGCTCTCCAGGGTGTGTTGTTCATGGCGCCAAAAGTTTGCCAAAAAGTTTGAGGCAAACTTTTGCTCAAGCTTTTTGCCCAAAAGTTTGCCAAAAAGTTTGAGGCAAACCTTTGCTCAAGCTTTTTGCCCAAAAGTTTGCACAAAAGTTTGAGGCAAACTTTTGGTCAAGCTTTTTGCTCCTTGGTTCGTTTTCGCTTATTCCAAAAGTTTGAGCTAAATTTTGAGGCAAACTTTTGCTCAAACTTTTTGTCCTCTCTTCCTCCTAGCCATTCCTTCTTGCTTCAACCTTTCTCCAAGCTTTCTTCACCTATCATTAATAAACCAAACACATCAAAGCTATGCTCAAAATCATGAGATATTCATTCTTTCATAATATGTGACAATTATAGCATAAAACCTCATGAAATTGCATTAATTCATCTATGGTTGATTAAATCAAAGGAAGCATGAAAATCTACCCAATTGGCTTGCTTATGGCTCAAGAAAGTGCATAATTCAATTGAAAACAAAAGAAAAAGGCTAGTGAAACTAGGCTAAGATGACTTGTCATCACTAATTTATTATGAATTATGGTAAAAATCGGTTGCTGAAAAGACTGATAAACAGGTAAAAACAGAGAAAGAATCTGAAGAATTTACGAAGAACACGAAGAACACTTTGAGTGTGATGAAGAACATTGAAGAACACCTTTTAGATCTTAAAAAGGGCAAAGTAGTAATTAATTTGGTGTTTGGGGGGGTTATTTAGTAATTTCTGAAAGTTAGGGTGGTAAAAGTAGAAATATTAAAAGTTACGGGTGGTAAAAAGTGAATTTTAAAGGTTAAAAGTAAAAGTAAGTTAATTTTCGAAAATTTAATGATAAAATAATAAAAAATAATAAAATATTAAAAAATAATATTTAATTAAAAATAATATTTTAATAAAAATAATAAAATAATGCGAAAAAGACAGTTTCCTGTAAAAGCTTTAGAAAGACAACTTTAAGTGCAGAATCTCATAATTACCTTCATAAAACACTTAGGGAGTGGTAATAACATGATAGTGAGGCAAAGATAAAGAAAAGATAAAAAGTTATAGAAAAGATAAAAACCAAAGAAAAAGTCTGTAAAATTTTAATGACAAAAAAACAGACAGAGACTAGTGAACGAACTAGGGCAACTTAGTTAGTACTTGAGTTGCGACTAGGGTTAGGTGTTATATGAAAAGTTAAACTGTTTCAGTATAGACTTAATGAACCTATACTTGGGACAGGCTAATTATTCATGTCAAAATTTACATAAGCTTTAAATACATATGTTATGAAGAGAAATCAAAGCAGAGTAAAGAAACACAGAGATTAGAGTAACCAGAGTAGAATAAAGGGATACAGAGAAAAGAGTAATCAGAGCAAAGTAAAAAGACAAAGAGAAAAGAGTAATGTGATAAAGAGAAATGGTTTGAATTAAGATATTGTAAAAGTGAAAGATGTAAAGTTTGTACAGTATGATTGAACAGAGAAAGAAAGAGGTACTGCATAAAAATGTGAAAATGATGATGAATAATGAGAATGATGATGAATGATGATAATGAGAATGATTATGTGATGATTTGTTGCTTGAGGCAACCCAAGAGATATTTAT
Source organism: Arachis hypogaea (assembly GCF_003086295.3). Taxonomy (NCBI): domain Eukaryota; kingdom Viridiplantae; phylum Streptophyta; class Magnoliopsida; order Fabales; family Fabaceae; genus Arachis; species Arachis hypogaea. The sequence continues at coordinate 86,282,607 of NC_092054.1, forward strand.
TTGTTGCTTGAGGCAACCCAAGAGATGTGTTTATTCATTTGTTGCGTTAAGGCAACTCCAGATATACTTGTATGATCATCTGCGGCAGTGAGGCAGTCAGATAGATAATGGTGTGATCACTGAGAACGCTTTCCTACGTTACAGATCCATATTTTATTTTTGTAAGGCAGAGGGGTTATTTCCTGCTACAGAAGTACCGTGACCACCTGTTCCATTTCTATAGTGGCAGAGGGGTTATTTCCTGTATACAGAAGGTGTGTCGGCGTACATCCCTGCAGTGGCAGATGTGTTATTTCCTGCGTGCAGTGGACCCTGTGGTGGTAGAGGGGTTATTTCCTGTACACAGGGGTATAGCCAATAGGAAAGCCTTATCCAGACAGAGGTTGCTGGATAACGTCGGGAGCGGGTTAGTAACCGACAGATGAGCTCATTACCTGCACTAGGGATAGACATGCATCATACTTGGTTGCGCATTTCCTTTGTTATGTTTGTGGTATGAATGTATGCTTTCCTTGTTTGTATTCCATTCTCTGCGCTTGTGATATTTTATTGTATTCTTCTGTTTGTGTTCTGCTATCTGTTTTCTCTATCTTCTCTACTTATCTGTGTTTTTTAATTACTGTTTCCTTGTATTATGCTAATAGTCTGCTAAACAACATAGAATTAATGAACGTAACTAATAACCCCGACCCTACTAAGAACTCCCCATTTCTTACCCCTTCTCTCTCCCTTCCCCCTTCAGATGGAAGTAAGAGTACCTTACCATAGTTCGCTGATGACCGTTCGCAAGAAGAAGATTCTGCTCTAGATAGTCTTCTGAGTCTAAGGTGAATACCGTTCTCTAATTATATGTAAATACTGTGAGACCAGCCAATGTCTGCACCCCTTCGTATGCGCACTTTAACCTAAATCCTGTGTATGAGATTCCTATTTTGTGGATACTTCATGAGGTACCAGAGAGACGTCCTGTGGAATAGTCTGATCGTGCAGAGGAGTAGCAGATGATGTTCTATCATTTGATGACGTTCCACCTGACTTGAGTTGTGAAGACTTAGAACGTACTTTCCCTCGCTTTAGTAGTTTAGAGGGACTAGGTGAGTATAGAGTCTAGGCTAGCCTAGCTGCTAGCTTACGGACCTCTTGAATAGGTCAGGACCTGGGATGTTGTATGTATGTATATGTATAAAGTTATTATCTAGCTATACCTAGGGGTGTTCTAACTAAAGGTCTATACTCTAATAAAGGCTGGATAACTGAATATTGCTAGCTACTTCTGATGTATTTATGTGTGGTTGCTTATAACTGTTTTATCTGTTATCAGCTGTGAGTTAATTATAAATGATTCTGTCTATTAATCCAAATGTTTTCAAAAAAAAAGAAGTACCTCGCTAACTAACTACGCTTTTAATAACAAATCAGGCTCATATAATAAATAATAGATAATATATAGGATGACAAAGGGTAGCACTCAGTTTCTGGTATGTCCTAGGCGTACTGAAAATTGGGTCGTTACATAACGGCATTCACTCTAGACTCAGAAGACTACCTAGAGCGGAATCCTCTTTGTAGAACAGTCATCAGCAAACTACGGAAGGGTACTCATGCTTCCATCTGAAGGGGGAAGGGAGAGAGAAGGGGTAAGAACTGGGGAGTTCTTAGTAGGGCCGGGGTTATTAGTTAAGTTCATTAATTCCGTGTTGTTTAGCAGATAAATAGCAGAATACCGAGAAGCAGTGAACAGAAGAAGCAGAAAACTAGAGAAAACTGAGAAAATAGAAAGCAAAACAAAAACAAGAGAATACAAGAAAATAAAACACAGACACAGTGAATAGAATACAAACAAAGAAAGCATACATTCAAACAACAACTTATGCAGTATTTCCTTCTTTCTCTGTTCAATCATGCTATATAAACTCTACAGCTTTTACTTTTACAACAACTTAATTCAAACCATTTCTCTTTATCACATTACTCTTTTCTCTTTGTCTTTTTACTTTGCTCTGATTAATCTTTTCTCTGTATCCCTTTATTCTGCTCTGGTTACTCTGTTTTCTGTGTTTCTTTACTCTGCTCTGATTTCTCTGTTTAACGTATGTATTTAAAGCTTATGTAAATTTCGGTATGAATAGTTAGTCTGTCCCAAGTATAGGTTCATTAAGTCTATACTGAAATAGTTTAACTTTTCATATAATACCTAACCCTATTCGCAATTCCAGGACTAACTATGTTGCCCTAGTTCGTTCACTAGTATCTGTCTGTTTTTCTGTCATTAAAATTTTACAGACTTTTTCTTCGATTTTTATCTTTTCTTCAACTTTTTATATTTTATTTATCTTTGCCTCACAAATATGTTTTTACCACTCCCTAAGTGTTTTATCAAAGTAATTATGAGATTCTGTACTTAAAGTTGTCTTTCTAAAGCTTTTACAGAAAACTGCCTTTTCTGCATTATTTTATTATTTTTATTAAAATATTATTTTTAATTAAATATTATTATTTAATATTTTATTATTTTTTTATTATTTTATCATTAAATTTTCGAAAATTAACTTACTTTTATTTTTAACCTTTAAAATTCACTTTTTACCACCTGTAACTTTTAATATTTCTACTTTTACCACTCTAACTTTCAGAAATTACCAAATAACCCTCCAAACACCAAATTAATTACTTCCTTGCCCTTTTATGAATCAAAAAGGTGTTCTTCATTGTTCTTCATCACACGCAAAGTGTTCTTCATGTTCTTCAAAAATTCTTCAGATTCCTTATCTGTTTTTACCCGTCTTTTATTCTTTTCAGCAACCGATTTTTACTAGAATTCATAATAAATTAGCAGCCACTAAAATCCCATCTTTTCTACATGATTTTAACACAAATTGAACCTCAATTTAAGCTCTAGGGTTTCGTTTTCCAGCAGCCACAAGAACACACATTCATAGCTTGAATTTCATCAAATTTCATCAAATTTTCACCAAAATTTCAACAAGAATTACTCATACAAACAATCAATTTCAAGCACAGCCAAACCATATCATAATCACACAACTCAAACACACTCAATAAAGATTAAATTCGTCAAACCCTACCTTGTTTTGCTGCTCCTAATTCGGTTAGACTTTCAGGTGGTCCTTAAGCACTTTTTCCTCCTAAATCACATCAAGAACAACTTTAAATCCAAAAACCCTCAACTAACCAAATCTCACTCAGCATGTTAGGAAGTGATTTCTAACCTTATACTTCCTGTAAATTCACGTTTCTTGGCCCTCACGTCAAGTTAAGCATGATTCCTAAGTAAAAACATCAAGAAAACACATGTTTTGCATGGTTTTCCTTGAAAACCGAATTGAAGAGGGAGGGAGACAGCCATCTCACCTTATTCCCAGCCTTGATAAGTTACATGGTTATGTAGAGGAAGAAGAAAGGATCACTTTGGTGAAATCGGAGTTTTGATTTGAGTTTTAGTTCAGAAGAAATCAAGCTTTGAAGATTAAGTGTTCATGAAAGTTTCTCTCTTTTCTCTCTTGTTATTTTCGTCCAAAATGAAGAAATGAGACAGCCTTGGAGGTCTTGGGGGTGTAAGGTGAGTTGTGATTGGTTGGCTTGGAGGTGGATTAAAATAATATTAAAAAATCTCTGGTGTACAACTACTAAAACTAGGTGTATCGGAACACTCGTAAAAACATCTCTAAAAATTATTTTCTAACCTACTAGCATAAATGACACTAGTAAAATATTTATTATGATAATAGAACATGTATAATGAGGCCTTAGCATTGCTAAATTCATCAGAGAGTGCTGGTGCTAAGCTGCACCAGTAAATCGTAAATCCGGTTAAACCGATTTTCTGTTTTTAACTAAAACAGACCAGGTAACCTTATAATATTATTCAAGAAGCTTCTAATAATAATATAATTATAATATCATCCTATTATCTCTCTTCTCTCATAAATCGAGTCCAGTTTGTCACAATGAGACTATTTACGAAAAACCGAATCAAAACTCCTAACCGATACGGTTCAAAAACTAGGTTCTTCGTGACTGCGTTATTGAGCTTGCCTCATAAAAGGTTCTATCTTAAATATGACATAATGACAATGAGGATTGAGATACTTGATGATATATCAGAGGTTCTCCCCTTACTGATCTTCCGGAGGATTCCGTGCCTTCAAAAAATATCTCGCATACTCGAAAATCAGGGTTGTTACAGTAAGCAAGGTGAAGATGCAGCAGGTATCATGGACAGCACACATATGACAAAAGCAATAAAAACAAACATTAAATTCTAATGATTTAAACTAATGAGTAACTATTAATCAAAGGCACCTTGGGACTTCCAATTTTTTAGCAATTCAAGTATATGGAATTAAGTAACAATACAACCTTTCGGGTGATGGTTTCTAGCTGTCCCCTTGTTGTCATCATCCATAGTTTTTGCTCCTTCACTTCCTTGGATGATGGTGCACCATTTCCTCAGAAGGCTCCTGCAAAGTTATTGGAAGTTGCTTGTTCCCAAAGCACTTGAGAAATAGTTAGCTTGCATGTATGCTTGTGAATTTCTGAACTTAATTTGGTGTGTGAACACCAAACTTAGTTCCTTGCCTAGTACAACAGATTGCATACTTGCAGAGAGCCTCATACGTTGTTATTAACTAAGCAACTATTAACTAAAGACTAAACTACTCCTAAGTGGTTCCCCTGATTAGTTGGAGCTAGCATTTTGCCATTGGAGTGTAGTGTGATTCTAACTAATATCTTTGGTGGAACACTAAACTTAGAATTACACTTTCACTCTTGGATTGTTTTGGTGTGAAACACCAAACTTAGCTCCTTGTCATACAGGAAAAACAACTTGTTGTCTTTATTCAAATGACGATAAAAAAAAGAAACTACCTTAGGTTGGGTTCCCTCCCAACAAAGTGCTCTTTTAGCGTCGCTTGCTCGACGATCCCTCCATTACTTGAGATGATACTTTACTTTGGGGTTTTCCCCCATGTTGCCCATATAGTGTTTGAGCCTTTGTCCATTCATAGTGAAAGTCCTCTCAGAACTTTCATCCATGATTTCTATGTGTCCATATGGGGAGACTTTTGTGACAAGAAAGGGTCCTGACCACCTTGATTTGAGTTTTCCTGGGAACAGTCTCAATTTGGAGTTGTAGAGGAGTACTTGCTGCCCTTTTGTGAAACTCCTGGGTGCTAGATGGAGGTCATGCCTTCTTTTCGCCTTTTCTTTATAAATCTTGGCATTTTCATAGGCTTCGGATCTAAATTCCTCCATCTCTTGCAGTTGCAGAATCCTCTTTGCACCAGCAGCAATGCTGTCAAAATTTAGTATCTTGAGAGCCCAGAGAGCTTTGTGTTCCAGCTCCAGTGGTAGGTGACAAGCTTTTCTATACACCAGTTGATATGGGGACATCCCGAGTGGTATTTTGAATGCTGTTCTGTATGCCCAAAGAGCGTCATCCAGCTTCTTCAACCAATCCTTTCTTGATGCTCCCACAGTCTTTTCCAAAATCCTTTTTAGCTCTCTGTTAGATATCTCAGTTTGCCCACTTGTTTGGGGATGGTAAGGCATTGTAACCTTGTGTTTCACCCCGTATCGTAGGAGAAGAGCTTCTAGTGGTCTGTTACAAAAGTGGCTCCCTCCATCACTGATGAATGCTCGTGGGACTCCAAACCGGCTAAAGATATTTTTCCTGAGGAAGTTCATGACCACCTTGTTATCCTTTGATGGGGTTGCAATAGCCTCCACCCACTTGGAAACGTAGTCCACTGCCACCAAAATGTACTTGTTTGAATATGAGATTGGGAATGGTCCCATGAAATCGATTCCCCATACATCAAACAGTTCCAGGTTTAAGATAAAATTTTGTGGCATCTCATTTCTTCTAGGAAAGTTTCCAGCTCTTTGGCATTCATTGCAGTTCTTTACTAGTTCTTTGGCATCCTTAAAAAGGGTGGGCCAAAAGAATCCGCTTTGTAACACCTTGGCTGTAGTTCTGTCCCCTCCAATTTGGCCTCCACAGCATGAGCCATGGCAATTCCACAGGACCTCTCATCCTTCTTCATCTGAAATACATCTTCTCAAGATTCCATCTGAACACTTCTTGAAGAGATATGGCTCATCCTAGACAAAATATTTTGCATCATTTATGAGCTTTCTTTTTTGATGTTTGTTGATCTCTGGAGGTAAAGCCCCGGTTGCCTTGAAGTTGGCAATGTCTACAAACCATGGTGCTTTGTGAACTGTCATCAACTGCTCATCAGGAAAGAGCTCATTTACACTTGTATCATGTGCTCCACCTTTATCATGAGGGATTCTGGATAGGTGATCTGCTACCTTGTTCTCCACTCCTTTCTTGTCTCTAATTTCAATGTTGAATTCCTGCAATAATAGGATTCAACTTATTAGTCTTGGTTTTGATTCTTGCTTGGCAAACAAATATTTAAGTGCTGTGTGATCTGTGAAAACAATCACTTTAGCACCAATGAGGTATGATCTAAACTTGTCAAATGCAAAAACTATTGCTAGCAACTCCTTTTCAGTAGTTGTATAATTTCTTTGAGTGTCATTGAGGACTTTGCTAGCATAGTAGATCACATGAACTAAGTTATCTTTCCTCTGCCCTAACACGGCCCCAACTGCAAAATTAGATGCATCACACATCAATTCAAAAGGTAGGTTCCAATCAGGTGGGGAAATGATAAGGGCAGAGGACAACCTCTGTTTCAATTTTTCGAATGCTAGGATGCATTTTTCATCGAAGACAAATGGTGTATCAGATACAAGGAGATTGCTTAAGGGCTTGGCTATCTTTGAAAAATCTTTAATAAACCTTCTGTAAAAGCCAGCATGCCCTAAAAAACTCTTAATTTCCTTGACATCACTGGGTGGGGGAAGTTTTTCAATAAATTCCACTTTAGCTCTGTCAACCTCAATGCCTTGGTTAGAAACCTTATGGCCAAGGACTATTCCTTCAGTTACCATAAAGTGACATTTCTCCCAGTTCAGGACCAGATTTGTCTCTTGTCACCTTTTCAATACCAAGGCTAGGTGACTTAAGCAACTAGGAAAGGAATCTCCGAGTACCGAAAAATCATCCATAAAGACTTCAATGAATTTCTCTATCATATCCGAGAAGATAGATAGCATGCAGCGTTGGAAAGTTGCAGGCGCATTACATAGCCCAAATGGCATGCGCCTCCACTCCTTTCTTGTCTCTAATTTCAATGTTGAATTCCTGCAATAATAGGATTCATCTTATTAGTCTTGGTTTTGATTCTTGCTTGGCAAACAAATATTTAAGTGCTGTGTGATCTGTGAAAACAATCACTTTAGCACCAATGAGGTATGATCTAAACTTGTCAAATGCAAAAACTATTGCTAGCAACTCCTTTTCAGTAGTTGTATAATTTCTTTGAGTGTCATTGAGGACTTTGCTAGCATAGTAGATCACATGAACTAAGTTATCTTTCCTCTGCCCTATCACGGCCCCAACTGCAAAATTAGATGCATCACACATCAATTCAAAAGGTAGGTTCCAATCAGGTGGGGAAATGATAAGGGCAGAGGACAACCTCTGTTTCAAATTTTCGAATGCTAGGATGCATTTTTCATCGAAGACAAATGGTGTATCAGATACAAGGAGATTGCTTAAGGGCTTGGCTATCTTTGAAAAATCTTTAATAAACCTCCTGTAAAAGCCAGCATGCCCTAAAAAACTCCTAATTGCCTTGACATCACTGGGTGGGGGAAGTTTTTCAATAAATTCCACTTTAGCTCTGTCAACCTCAATGCCTTGGTTAGAAACCTTATGGCCAAGGACTATTCCTTCAGTTACCATAAAGTGACATTTCTCCCAGTTCAGGACCAGATTTGTCTCTTGTCACCTTTTCAATACCAAGGCTAGGTGACTTAAGCAACTAGGAAAGGAATCTCCGAGTACCGAAAAATCATCCATAAAGACTTCAATGAATTTCTCTATCATATCCGAGAAGATAGATAGCATGCAGCGTTGGAAAGTTGCAGGCGCATTACATAGCCCAAATGGCATGCGCCTGTAAGCAAACACTCTATTTGGGCAAGTAAATGAGGTTTTCTCTTGGTCTCTGGGGTCAACCACTATTTGGTTATATCCTGAATAACCGTCGAGAAAATAATAGTATGAGTGTCCTGCGAGTCTTTCCAACATCTGATCCATGAATGGAAGGGGGAAATGATCTTTTCGTGTAGCTTCATTTAGTTTTCTGTAGTCTATGCACATCCGCCATCCTGTGACGGTCCTGTTGGGGATTAGTTCGTTCCTCTCATTGGGAACTACAGTGATTCCTCCCTTTTTCGGAACAACATGTACGGGGCTGACCCAGGGGCTGTCTGAGATCGGGTAGATTACCCTTCCCTGCCACAACTTCATAACTTCCTTCTGTACCACTTCCTTCATGATTGGGTTCAGTCTCCTTTGGGATTGAATAGATGGTTTGGCATCATCTTCCAACGGTATTTTATGCACGCATATGGCCGAACTGATCCCTTTCAGGTCAGCGAGGGTCCATCCAATGGCATCTTTATGCTTTCGCAATACTTGGAGCAGTTCATTCTCTTGATCTTGGCTGAGGGATGAGTTTATGATCACAGGGTAGCTTTCATTCTCGCCTAAGTATGCATATTTGAGAGTGGGTGGCAATGCCTTGAGTTCAAGTTTTGGTGCTTCTAACTTTTCATTCTCTTCCTTTGGTGCACCATGTATATGAATTTCTGCTATTGCGGCTGATGCACGGAAAACTTGTCTCGCAACAAATTTCCTTCGGCAAGTGTACCGAATTTGTCGTCAAGTAAAAACTCACAATAGAGTGAGGTCGAATCCCACAAGGATTGATTGATCAAGCAACTTTAATTAGAGGAATGTTCTAGTTGAGCGAATTAGAATTTGAGTTGAGAATTGCAGAAAATTAAATGGCGGGAAAGTAAATAACAAAAAAGTAAATGCTAGAAATAGAGCTGAATGTAAATGACGGAAAGTAAATTGCAGAATCTTAAATGGAGATGGGTAATTGCTCATAAAAATAAATGACAAAAATTAAAGAGAATGGGTAAGATCAGAAATGGGGAGTTCATTGGTCTTAGGAGACGTTGCATTCTCCGAATCAATTTCATTTTCATCTCTTCCTCAATCAATGCACTCATTGATCTCCTTGGCAATCTTAAGTGATTGAATTACAATTTCTTGTAATTCAATCTCTCAAATTTTAATCAATAGCCAATTCCTTGGTCAATTGCTCATGAGAAGAGATGAAGTATGGTCACTGATTATACCACATGCATTTCCCAAATCAAGTGTTGAGAGGATTATAGTCACATATCCATCCAAACTCAATTTGGTCCAGCATGGGAAAGCATTTCTAGCATGATCTCTTCATTCCTCTTTCAAGGTTCAGAAGAGATCCAAGTATGAATAGCTTCTTTTCCAAGATAACTACCCAATTGGATGAAGATCGAAAGATTTCAAGTAAAATCAAGAGAAAAGATAGAAGAAGAATAATGAAAACTAGTATTGATCCATCAAATTACAACAGAGCTCCCTAACCCAATGAAAGGGGTTTAGTTGTTCATAGCTCTGGAAAATGAAAACAAAGATGGAGAATACATGATGAAACTAGAAGTGCAGAGAAAGTAAATACAGAGAGTAATTCTATGCCCAGAGGCTCCCTATAATTTCCAACTCCCTTTTTAATTCAAAGCTACTCCTATATATAATACTCTTCTGTTCTTCTAGTTGGCTCTTCAAGTCTTGGGTATGGGCCTTTGGATCTTGAGTTTGAAGCAGTTCTCTTCTTCATTGGGCTTGGCTTTGCTTGCAGAGAGAAAGTGTGAAGTGGGAAGAGACTTTAGCTCAGGACGTTAGGGGTGTTAACGTTCAGTGAAAATATGGGTTCGAGAACGTTAGTGACAATCACCTTTTTCACTAACGTTCCTCACCAAAGTAAGAGCCACGTTAACTTCAACGTTAGTGGCACAAACGTTGCCACTAATGTTGCCCTTTATCCTTCGCACACGTTATTGGGACTCACCTTTCCCAATAACATTGAGAAATCTCCCCCTTCCCTACGTTAGAGTCCATGTTAACTTAGTTAACGTGGCTCTTTTAACGTAGGCTTGCCAACCTTCGAGAACGTTAGTGACACTTACCATTGTCACTAACGTTCCAACGTGCCCCTATTTCTCACGTTAGAGTCCACGTTAACTAGGTTAACGTGGCTTCTAACGTGGCCATGCTAGCCATCTCCAACGTTAGTGACAAAGTTGAGTGTCACTAACATTGGCTCATCATTCCCTTATCCACGTTAGCTTCCACGTTAACTAAGTTAACGTGGGAGTTAACGTGGCTCATGGTGGCATGTGTGGGCTCCTTCCAACGTTAGTGACAATGTTGGGTGTCACTAACGTTGGCGTCACCTCCCTTCTTCACGTTAACAAAGTTAACGTGGGAGTTAACGTGGCTTATTGGGGCTTGTGTGGGTTCCTTCCAACGTTAGTGACAATGTTTGGTGTTACTAACGTTGTCGACCACCTTGTTTCCTCACATTAGCTTCCACGTTAACTAGGTTAACGTGGGAGTTAACGTGGCTTAATGTGACTTGGCCAACGTTAGTGATAGTGTTGAATGTCACTAACGTTGGCTTCCCCCTTTTCTTCTTAACGTTAGAGGCCACGTTAACTAAGTTAACGTGGTGACTAACGTGGCCACTTATGAGCTTGGTCCAACGTTAGTGATAATGTTAAGTGTCACTAACGTTGGCTCCATTTCCTTTCTTCCACGTTAGAGTTCACGTTAACTTAGTTAATGATGGCTTCGAGAGCGTTATTGGCAATTACTTTTCTCATTAACTTTGCAAGTTATTCCCATTCCACGTTAGTGTTAACATTAGTGTAACTAACGTAGCCACTAATGTGGTTCTTCTTTGCTTCCTTTGTCCTGAAATCAAGTAATAAAGTGCATCAAAGTTCTAGTCCAAGTCATGGGAAATGCAACATCTAATTTGTCCTTAAATTCATGTAAAAATCCTCATGAAATCATGTAAAGTGCACAATGTATGCTTGAATCATAATGTAAGTGAATATCTACCCAAAACTAGCTTATTTCCTAAGGAAATGCATGAAATTACCCTAAAAACAGTAAGGAAAAGGTCAGTGAAACTGGCCAAAATGCCCTGGCATCACAACACCAAACTTAAAGCTTGCTTGTCCCTAAGCAAGTACTAGAACAAGAGAATGATGAATGGAATGCCAAGAGAAATGAGTCATTCTTGTGGAAGTCATGTCCCTGGTTTTATGGTGGTTTCATGTATAGCAACTTAGGTTCATTCCTGGCTTTCAGACCTCTATCATGTCCTAGAATACTCACTGTGATTGCATCCCATGAGACTTTTATTCATTGATCCTTTTGTTGTCATTTCAGGGCTTATTTTTGTTCTTAGGCTAAGTGCTCTGTAAGGGGGGAACTCTTTAAAATAAGCTTTCAGCCAACACTCCCGAACCAGTTGGTTCAAGGTGCTAAGTGTTGAAGCACCCCTAAGGACTTACTTGCTCAAGTCTCTCCCCCATACATACATACCACAGGCACATAGTTTATTTATTTTCTTTTCTTGAGACCTTGGTGTCCAGCACCTCTTTGGGTTACTAAATGCTCTGTATTGAGGGTTACTCTTGATAGTGGACTTTCAGCTGATAATCCCGAGTTAGTTAACCCAAGTTACCAAGTGATAAGGCACCCCTAAGAGCTTATTCATCCAAGTAGATCCCTCACACAGGAGCACCACAGACACATGCCTCAAGATTAAAACCATTAGTGCCTAGCCTTATTGCTTACTCTTTTTCTTTCATTTTTCAACCTTTATTGTTCTTTCCCTTTTTCTTATTAGGATCTTCTTATTTAGCTAGTCTCATGAGGTGTTTTTCAAGCACAGTATTCATGACAGATAGTTGTCCTCCCACCTTTTGGTTGAACCAACTTAGCTAACTTATGATCACACCATAAACTCATGAACTCACTCCATAGTATGAACTCCTCTCTGGTCTTTAAAAACACTCATTCTCTTTTCATTTGATTTAAAGGGACAAACATACAAGTAAGCAAAGTAAGGGTGCAGTGACATAAAGACCAGCAAGTATAGAGCTCTTCAACACAAAACTTAAGAGGCAGAATTGAAAAAGGTTCCAACTACGAGTAACTATTAATCAAAAGTGCATTCGGACTTCCAATTTTCAACAATTCTGAGTATAATGGAATTAAGTAACAATGCAACCTTCGGGTGATGATTTCTAGTTGCCCTCTTTCTTTGTCATCATCCTAGTCCTTGCTACTTCACTTCCTTGGGTGAAGGTGTACTATTTCCTCATAAGATTCCTGCAAAGTTATTGAAAGTTGCTTGTTCCCAAAGCACTTGAGACATAGTTAGCTTGCATGTATGCTTGTGGCTTTTGAACTTAATTTGGTGTGTGAACACCAAACTTAGTTCCTTGCCCAGTACAAAACATTGCATATATGCAGAGAACCTCATATCTTGTTGTTAACAAAACAATTATTACTAAAGTCTAACTACATCTAAGTGGTTTCCCTTGATTGGTTGGAGCTAGCAATGTGTTTTGGGAGTTGATGCTAGGGCATTTTGGCCAGTTTTACTGACCTTTTCTTTACTATTTTTAAGGTAGTTTCATGCTTTTTCTTGGAAAATAAGCTAGTTTTGGGTAGATATTCACTTACATCTTGATTCAAGCATACATTGTGCACTTTACATGATTTCATGAGAATTTTGCATGAATTATATGATAAATTGGATGATGCATGATCCCATGATTAAGAGCAAGACTTTGATGCACTTTGTTTGATTGATTTCAGGCCAAAAGAAGAAGAGAAGAAGCCACGTTAGTGGCTACGTTAGTTACACTAATGTGGGCACTAACGTGGAAGGAAGGAAAGCCCCAACGTTAGTGAGAAAAGTTAGTGGCATTAACTTTGAATAAAGGAAATGGAGCCAACGTTAGTGACACTTAACATTATCACTAACGTTGGACCAAACTCATAAGTGGCCACGTTAGTTGCCACGTTAACTTAGTTAACGTGGCCTCTAACGTTAAGAAGTAAAGGGGAAGCCAACGTTAGTGACATTCAACTTTATCACTAACGTTGGCCAAGTCACAATAAGCCACGTTAACTCCCATGTTAACCTAGTTAACGTGGAAGCTAACGCAAAGAAACAAGGTGGTCGACAACGTTAGTGACACCAAACATTGTCACTAACATTGGAAGGAACCCACACAAGCCCCAATAAGCCACGTTAACTCCCACGTTAACCTAGTTAACGTGGAAGCTAACGTGAAGAAGAGAGGTGATCGCCAACGTTAGTGACACCCAACATTGTCACTAACGTTGGAATGAGACCACACAAGCCACTATGAGCCACGTTAACTCCCACGTTAACTTAGTTAACGTGGTAGTTAACGTGGGCAAAAGTCCCACCTGGCAGCCTGACCATGCCTTCTTCAAACACGCATAACTTGAGCCACAAAGCTCTAAATGAGGTGATTCCAGTGGCATTGGAAAGTAGGATTCCAGAGCTTTCCATGCATATATGGCACTATATGGTTGACACTAATTTGAGGGAGAAAACCTGCGCCGAAAGTGCAAAGATGAACATGGTATCAACCTGTAGTAAGGCCAGCTGACATCTTCACCTTCCAAGAAGTGTAACTCGAGTTGTAGAGCTCCAAATGATGCGCTTCCAAAGGCATTGGAAAGTAGACATCCATGGTTTTCCAACATTATATAATAGTATGGGGTTGACACTAAGTTTGAGCTTCAGAAATTGGCAATAATGAAGCCCTGATCGCTAGCGTTATTGGCACTCAAGTTTTTCATTAACGCTGGCAACTATGCCAGCGACCATGTCTACTTCAAAGGAGCATAACTTGAGCTACAAAGGTCCAATTGAGGTGATTCCAGTTGTGTTAGAAAGCTGACCTTCAGAGCTTTCCAACAATATATAATACTCTATAGTGAACATGAAATTGGAGCACAAACAAGAGGCATCTTTTAAGCCCCAAAAACACCAACTGGGCAGCAAGTGCAACGTTAGCCACAATAACTTTAGCACTAACGCCACACTTATAGCGTTAGTGTGGCTAACTTTAGCACTAAATTTAGCACCTGGACCTCAACTTGACTCACTCTCTCTCAAGTCCACTTCAAAGCTCAAGCAAGCAAGCCCACAATTGTCAACCAATCAAGACCACAAGAAGCAGCTAGAATAGGAATTTTCATTTAATTGTAATTTGCTTTTAATTTCATTTTGTAATTTAGGAGAGCCTATATAAAGGCCTTAGTTTTTACATTGAAGGCAGTCTGGGAATTCAGGAATTGGGGGATTGAAGAGGGGTCTTCGGACTCCCTGCCCTCACACACTTTTCCTTCTCTTTCTTTTAGTTGTAATTTTCATTTATGAATGTTGAATTTTCAATTTCAGTTTGAATCTTCATCTTTACTTTTCTGCACTTTCTTTCTTTTCTATTTTTGTAGAGAAATGATCAACTAACTCTTTACATTGGGTTAGAGAGCTCTATCGTGATTCAATGGATTAAGTGTAGTTCTTATTCTTCTTCTTCTTCTTTCTTTCCTCTTGATTTTACTAGAGAGCTTTCGATCTTCATCCAATTGGGTAGTTATCTTGGAAAAGAAACTATTCATACTTGGATCTCTTCTGAACCTTGAAAGAGGAATGAAGAGATCATGCTAGAAATGCTTTCTCATGATGGACCAAATTCGGTGTGGATGGATATGTGACTATAATCCTTCCAACACTTGATTTGGAAAATGCATGTGGTATAATCAGTGACCATACCTCATCTCTTCTCATGAGCAATTGACCAAAGAATTGGCTATTGATCAAGATTTGAGAGATTGAATTACAAGGAATTGTAATTTGATCACTTAAGATTGCCAAGGAGATCAATGAGCGCATTGATTGAGGAAGAGATGAGAATGAACTTGATCCCAATGTTCATTTTATTTTTAATTCTTACATTTACTTTTCTTGCCATTTTACTTTTCTGCACTTTATAGTTTTTCCTTTACATTCATGCAATTTACATTCCCTTTTTACTCATCATCCAAATCTGAATCGTCTAACTAGGATAATTAATCAACTATTGATTGCTTAATCCGTTAATCTCTGTGGGATTCGACCTCACTCTTTTGTGAGTTATTACTTGATGACAAATTCGGTACACTTGCCGAAGGAAATTTGTTATGAGACAAGTTTTCTGTGCATCAAGTTTATGGCGCCGTTGCCAGGGATTAATTGTGATTAACAAACTATCGGTTGATTAATTTACTAGATTAGACACTTTTCTTTTGTCTTTGTTTTCTTTCGTTTCTTTATTTTCTTTTGCTAACCAACTGTTTGTGATATTGCCTAACTGGGAATTTCCTCATCTGTGACAACTACAGGGAGAAGAAGCGGGGCTTCAACTTCCATTGATTCTGAACCTGAGAGGACCTTCCTTAGACTAAGGAGGGAGGCAAAAGAAAAACGTGTAGTTGGTGATGAAGAAGAAGATGAATACTTTGAGGAATACTTTGAACCAAACATGGAAGAAAACATGGAAAACCATCGTGAAGAAGAAGCTCACAACCATGGCGGAAGAGGACAAGCAAATCATGCTGGGGAGGATAGAAGAGTTTTAGGCTCTTACATCAATCCAAACCCAGGAAATTGTGGAAGTAGCATTCAAAAGCCAACCATCCATGCCAATAATTTTGAACTGAAGCCACAGCTCATCACCCTTTTTCAGAACAACTGTTCGTTCGGAGGGAGTGTCCAAGAGGACCCCAATCATCATTTAACCACCTTCCTGAGAATATATAACACAATGAAGTCTAATGGTGTTCATCCTGACGCCTATAGACTGCTCTTATTTCCATTCTCACTCAAGGATAAGGCAGCCAAGTGGCTGGAGTCTTTCCCGAAGGAGAGCTTGACAACTTGGGAAGATGTGGTGAACAAATTCTTAACAAGATTTTACCCCCCTCAACGAATCAATAGGCTGAGAGCTGAGGTCCAAACTTTCAGGCAACAAGATGGTGAGACTCTATATGAAGCATGGGAGAGGTTTAAAGACCTAACAAGGAAGTGTCCACTAGATATGTTCAATGAATGGGTGCAGCTGCACATTTTCTATGAAGGGCTCTCTTATGAGTCAAAGAAGGCCGTAGACCATTCATCCGAAGGATCTTTGAACAAGAAGAAGACCATTGAGGAGGCCATAGATGTCATTGAAACTGTAGCAGAGAATGACTACTTCTATGCTTCCGAAAGAGGGAACACAAGAGGAGTAATGGAGCTAAACAATGTAGATGCTCTGCTAGCTCAAAAAAAGCTCATTACCCGACAGCTAGCTGACCTCACCAAGAAAATGGAGAGGAACCAAGTAGCAGCAATCACCACTTTATCAACAACCCAAGAAGGAGTGAATGAAGAAGCAGAGGGAAGTCAGGAGCAAGCCAACTATATTGGGAATTCACCTAGGCAAAACCATGATCCATACTCCAAGACCTACAACCCTGGATGGAGGAATCACCCAAACTTTGGGTGGGGAAATCAACAAGACCAAAGCCTTGATCAAATACGCCCAAATCCAAACAATGCAGCCCACCAACACTTTACATCTAGACCATATAAACACTCCCATAACAACACCTCTCCACATCCACATCAAAACCAAAATAAATTACCTCATTCTTCCATATCTGATCCCAATCTACAATCATTGGATGACAGACTCTCAAAGATTGAGAATCTACTTGAAGGCATAGGTAAGGTGATTCAAGATAGTAAAGCGTTCCGAGAAGAAGTGATGTCCAATATGCAGAATCAGGATGCTGCCATCAAGAAACTAGAGACACAAATTGGCTACTTATTCAAGCAAATTCCAAGCCACAACCTTTGCAGCAAGACTAGCTCAACACAAAGGGAGGAGTGTCAGGCTATCACTCTTAGAAGTAGGAAGGAACTGAAGGAAACCCCCCAGAAACCACAAGAAAAGGACTCAGATAAAGAGGAAGAAGAGCAGGTTGGAGCTCAAGTTCCTAATCTGAGTTCACAAAAAGGGGAAGGAGTACTGAAGCCAGACATACCAAGAGTCCCATATCCTCAGCAATTAAAGAAGAAGGGGGATGACAACCAGTTTTCGAGATTTTTGGAAATCTTCAAGAAACTACCAATCAACATACCCTTTGCTGAAGCAATAGAACAAATGCCACTCTACGCCAAGTTTTTAAAGGAGCTAATGACTAAGAAAAGAAGCTGGAAGAACAACGAGACTGTGATATTAACCGAAGAATGTAGTACTATCATTCAGCACAAACTACCCCAGAAATTGAAGGATCCCGGGAGTTTTCAGATCCCTTGTATTATAGGGGAAATCACAGTGGAAAAGGCTCTTTGTGACTTAGGAGCCAGCATCAATTTAATGTCGGTAGCTATGATGAGAAAGATGAAGATTGAGGAAGCTAAACCAACAAAGATGGCCTTACAATTGGCAGACCGATCGTTCAAGTTCCCGCATGGCATCGTAGAAGATTTGCTGGTGAAAGTGGGAGATTTTATCTTCCCAGCAGACTTTGTAGTGCTGGACATGCAGGAGGAAGCCAAGGCTTCCATCATCCTGGGAAGGCCATTCTTGGCCACTGCTGGAGCTGTCATTGATATACAAAAAAGAGATCTCACCCTGAGATTACACAATGAAAAGATGACGATCAATGTGTTCAAGTCCATGAGTTACCCACAAGAACAACTAGGGGAATGTATGAGGTTGGACTCACTTGAAGAGGAGGTGCAGGAGAGTTTTGAAGAAGAAGAGTCTGAAGAACCCGAAAGAATAATAGAAGAAGAGTGTACATCAAGTGAAGAGGTTGCAACAACAGAAATTGGCATACAAGGTGCACCAAAGGAAGAGAACGAAAAGTTAGAAGCACCCAAACTTGAACTCAAAGCATTGCCACCCTCTCTCAAATATGCATACTTAGGAGAAGATGAAAATTACCCAATGATTATAAGCTCATGCCTCAGCCAAGATCAAGAGGATGAACTGCTCAAAGTACTGTGAAACCACAAAGATGCCATTGGTTGGACTCTTGCGGACTTGAAGGAGATAAGTTCGGCCATATGTATGCACAAGATACTGCTGGAAGATGATGCCAAACCATCCATTCAATCCCAAAGGAGGTTGAACCCAATCATGAAGGAAGTGGTACAGAAAGAAGTTATGAAGTTATGGCAGGGAGGAGTAATTTACCCGATCTCAGACAGCCCCTGGGTTAGCCCCGTACATGTTGTCCCGAAAAAGGGAGGAATTACCGTGGTTCCTAATGAGAAGAACGAACTAATTCCTACAAGGACAGTCACAGGATGGCAGATGTGCATAGACTACAGGAAGCTCAATGAGGCTACACGAAAAGATCATTTCCCCCTTCCATTCATGGATCAGATGTTGGAAAGACTCGCAGGGCATGCTTATTATTGTTTTCTCGACGGTTATTCAGGATATAACCAAATAGTGGTTGATCCCAGAGATCAAGAGAAAACCTCATTCACTTGCCCATATGGAGTGTTTGCCTACAGGCGCATGCCATTTGGGCTATGTAATGCACCTGCGACTTTCCAACGCTGCATGCTTTCTATCTTTTCAGATATGATAGAAAAATTCATTGAAGTTTTTATGGATGATTTCTCGGTATTCGGAGATTCCTTTCCTAGTTTCCTACATCACCTCGCCTTGATATTGAAAAGATGCCAAGAGACCAATCTGGTCTTGAACTGGGAGAAATGTCACTTTATGGTGACAGGAGGAATAGTCCTTGGTCACAAAGTTTCTAACCGAGGCATTGAGGTTGACAGAGCTAAAGTAGAACTTATTGAAAAACTGCCTCCACCCAGTGATGTCAGGGCAATTAGGAGCTTTTTAGGGCATGCTGGTTTTTACAGAAGGTTTATTAAAGATTTTTCAAAGATAGCCAAACCCTTAAGCAATCTTCTTGTATCTGATACACCATTTATCTTTGATGAAACATGTATGTTAGCCTTTGAAAATCTGAAAATGAGGTTATCCTCTGCTCCTATCATTTCCCCACCTGATTGGAATTTACCATTTGAATTAATGTGTGACGCATCTGATTTTACAGTTGGGGTAGTGTTAGGACAGAGGAAAGATAACTTAGTCCATGTGATATACTATGCGAGCAAAGTCCTTAATGATACTCAAAGAAATTATACCACTACTAAAAAGGAGTTGCTTGCAATAGTTTTTGCATTTGACAAGTTTAGATCGTACATCATTGGTGCTAAAGTGATTGTTTTTACAGATCACACAGCACTTAAATATTTGTTTGCCAAGCAAGAATCAAAGCCAAGACTAATAAGATGGATCTTATTGCTATAGGAATTCAATATTGAAATCAGAGACAAGAAAGGAGTGGAGAACAAGGTAGCAGATCACCTATCCAGGATTTCTCATGATAAAGATGGAACACCTGATACAAGTGTGAACGAGTTCTACCCTGCTGAGCAGTTGATGATAGTTCACAAAGCACCATGGTTCGCAGACATTGCCAACTTCAAGGCAACTGGGGCATTGCCTCCAGAGATCAATAAACATCAAAAAAGGAAGCTCATGAATAATGCAAAGTACTTTGTCTGGGATGAGCCATATCTATTCAAGAAGTGTTCAGATGGAATCCTTAGAAGATGTGTTTCGGAAGAAGAAGGATGAGAGGTCCTATGGAATTGCCACGGCTCATGCTATGGAGGCCACTTTGGAGGGGATAGAACTGCAGCTAAGGTGTTACAAAATGGATTCTTTTGGCCCACCCTTTTCAAGGATGCCAAAGAACTAGTAAAGAGCTGCAATGAATGCCAAAGATCTGGAAACTTGCCCAAAAGAAATGAGATGCCACAAAATTTCATCTTGGAACTGGAATTATTTGATGTGTGGGGAATCGATTTCATGGGACCATTCCCAACCTCATATGCAAATAAGTACATCTTGGTAGCAGTGGATTATGTTTCCAAGTGGGTAGAGGCTATTGCAACCCCAACGAATGATAATAGGGTAGTCATGAACTTCCTCAGGAAGAATATCTTTAGCCGGTTTGGAGTCCCACGAGCACTCATCAGTGATGGAGGGAGCCATTTTTGTAACAGACCACAAGAAGCTCTTCTCCTACGATATGGGGTAAAACACAAGGTAGCCACACCTTACCATCCCCAAACAAGTGGACAAACTGAGATATCCAACAGAGAGCTAAAGAGGATTCTGGAAAAGACTGTGGGTGCATCAAGAAAGGATTGGTCGAAGAAGCTGGATGATGCTCTTTGGGCATACAGAACAGCATTCAAAACACCACTTGGAATGTCCCCATATCAACTAGTGTATGGGAAAGCTTGTCATTTACCACTGGAGCTGGAACACAAAGCTCTCTGGGCTATCAAGATACTAAATTTTGACAGCATTGCTGCTGGTGCAAAGAGGATCTTGTAGCTGCAAGAGATGGAAGAATTCAGGTCACAAGCCTATGAAAATACCAAGATGTATAAAGAGAAAGCAAAGAGAAGACATGACCTGCATCTTGCACCCAAGAGTTTCGAAAAGGGGCAGCGAGTACTCCTTTACAATTCCAAATTGAGACTATTCCCAGGAAAACTCAAATCAAGGTGGTCCGGACCTTTTCTTGTCACAAAAGTTTTGCCATATGGACACATCGAAATCATGGATGAAGGTTCAGAGAGAACTTTTATAGTGAACGGACAAAGACTCAAGCATTATCTGAGCAACATGGGGGAAAACCCCAGAGTAAATTACCATCTCAAGTAAAGGAGGAACCATCGAGCTAGCGAAATTCCCAGTTAGGCAATATCACAAACAGTTGGTTAGCAAAAGAAAATAAAGAAACAAAAGAAAACAAAGACAAAAGAAAAGTGTCTAATCTAGTAAATCAATCAACCGGTAGTTTGTTAATCACAATTAATCCCCGGCAACGGCGCCATAAACCTGATGAACGGAAAACTTGTCTCATAACAAATTTCCTTCGGCAAGTGTACCGAATTTGTCGTCAAGTAATAACTCACAGAAGAGTGAGGTCGAATCCCACAAGGATTGATTGATCAAGCAACTTTAATTAGAGGAATGTTCTAGTTGAGCGAATCAGAATTTGAGTTGAGAATTGCAGAAAATTAAATGGGGGGAAAGTAAATAACAGAAAAGTAAATGCTAGAAATAGAGCTGAATGTAAATGACGGAAAGTAAATTGCAGAATCTTAAATGGGGATGGGCAATTGCTCATAAAAATAAATGACAGAAATTAAAGAGAATGGGTAAGATCAGAAATGGGGAGTTCAATGGGCTTAGGAGATGTTGCATTCTCCGGATCAATTTTATTTTTATCTCTTCTTCAATCAATGCACTCATTGATCTCCTTGGCAATCTTAAGTGATTGAATTACAATTTCTTGTAATTCAATCTCTCAAATCTTGATCAATAGCCAATTCCTTGGTCAATTGCTCATGAGAAGAGATGAAGTATGGTCACTGATTATACCACATGCATTTCCCAAATCAAGTGTTGAGAGGATTATAGTCACATATCCATCCAAACCCAATTTGGTCCAGCATGAGAAGGCATTTCTAGCATGATCTCTTCATTCCTCTTTCAAGGTTCAGAAGAGATCTAAGTATGAATAGCTTCTTTTCCAAGATAACTACCCAATTGGATGAAGATCAAAAGCTTTCAAGTAAAATCAAGAGAAAAAATAGAATAAGAATAATGAAAACTAGTATTGATCCATCAAATTACAACAGAGCTCCCTAACCCAATGAAAGGGGTTTAGTTGTTCATAGCTCTGGAAAATGAAAACAAAGATGGAGAATACATGATGAAACTAGAAGAGCAGAGAAAGTAAATACAGAGAGCAATTCTATGCCCAGAGGCTCCCTATAATTTCCAACTCCCTTTTTAATTCAAAGCTACTCCTATATATACTACTCTTCTGTTCTTCTAGTTGGCTCTTCAAGTCTTGGGTATGAGCCTTTGGATCTTGAGTTTGTAGCAGTTCTCTTCTTCATTGAGCTTGGCTTTGCTTGCAGAGAGAAAGTGTGAAGTGGGTAGAGACTTTAGCTCAGGACGTTAGTGGTGTTAACGTTCAGTGAAAATATGAGTTCGAGAACGTTAGTGACAATCACCTTTTTCACTAACGTTCCTCACCAAAGTAAAAGCCACGTTAACTTCTCGTTAGTGGCACAAACGTTGCCACTAACGTTGCCCCTTTATCCTTCGCACACGTTATTGGGACTCACCTTTCCCAATAACATTGAGAAATCTCCCCCTTCCCTACGTTAGGGTCCATGTTAACTTCGTTAACGTGGCTCTTTTAACGTAGGCTTGCTGATGAGCGGATAATTTATACGCTTTTTGGCATTGTTTTTAGTATGCTTTTAGTAGAATCTAGTTACTTTTAGGGATGTTTTCATTAGTTTTTATGTTAAATTCACATTTCTGGACTTTTCTATGAGTTTGTGTGTTTTTCTGTGATTTCAGGTATTTTCTGGCTGAAATTGAGGGACTTGAGCAAAAATCAGATTCAGAGGTAGAAGAAGGACTGCTGATGCTGTTGGATTCTGACCTCCCTGCACTCAAAGTGGATTTTCTGGAGCTACAGAACTCAAAATGATGCGCTTCCAATTGTGTTGAAAAGTAGACATCCAGGGCTTTCCAGCAATATATATTAGTCCATACTTTGGCCAAGTTTAGACGACGTAAACGGGCGTTGAACGCCAGTTCTATGCTGCTGTCTGGAGTTAAACGCCAGAAACACGTCACAAACTAGAGTTGAACGCCAGAAATACGTTACAACCTAGAGTTCAACTCCAGAAAGAGCCTCTGCATGTGTAACAGTCAAGCTCAGCCCAATCACACACCAAGTGGGCCCTGGATGTGGATTTATGCATCAATTACTTACTTCTGTAAACCCTAGTAACTAGTTTAGTATAAATAGGACTGTTTACTATTGTATTAGACATCCTGGATTGTATTTTTGATCCTGTGATCACGTTTTGGGGGCTGGCCATTCGGCCATGCCTAGACCTTTCACTTATGTATTTTCATCCGGTAGAGTTTCTACACTCCATAGATTAAGCTGTGGAGCTCTGCTGTTCCTCAAAGATTAATGCAAAGTACTACTGTTTTTCTATCCAATTCAACTTATTCCGCTTCTAGGATATTCATTCGCACTTCAACCTGAATGTGATGAACGTGACAATCATCATCATTCCCTATGAACGTGTGCCTGACAACCACTTCCGTTCTACCTTAGATTGAATGAGTATCTCTTGGATCTCTTAATCAGAATCTTCGTGGTATAAGCTAGATTGATGGCGGCATTCACGAGAGTCCGGAAAGTCTAAACCTTGTCTGTGGTATTCCGAGTAGGACTCTGGGATTGAATGACTGTGACGAACTTCAAACTCGCGAGTGCTGGAAGTAGTGACAGACGCAAAAGGAGGGTGAATCCTATTCCAGTATGATCGAGAACCTCAGATGATTAGCCGTGCCGTGACAGAGCATTTGGACCATTTTCACAAGAGGATGGGATGTAGCCATTGACAACGGTGATGCCCTTACAAAAAGCTAGCCATGGAAAGGAGTAAGACTGATTGGATGAAGACAGCAGGAAAGCAGAGGTTCAGAGGAACGAAAGCATCTCTATACGCTTATCTGAAATTCTCACCAATGAATTACATAAGTGTTTCTATCCTTATTTTATGTTTACTTATTATTTAATTTCAAAAACTCCATAACCTTTTGATATCCGCCTGACTGAGATTTACAAGGTGACCATAGCTTGCTTCATACCAACAATCTCCGTGGGATCGACCCTTACTCACGTAAGGTTTATTACTTGGACGACCCAGTGCACTTGCTGGATAGTTGTATCGAAGTTGTGAATGAAAAACGATTTATTAAGACGTGTGTACAGAGTTTCTGGCGCCGTTGCCTGAGATCACAATTTCGTGCACCAAGTTTTTGGCGCCGTTGCCGGGGATTGTTCGAGTTTGGACAACTGACGGTTCATCTTGTTGCTCAGATTAGGTAATTTTGTTTTTGTTTTATTTTCAAAAATTTTTCAAAAATCTTTCAAAAATTTCTCCTTTGTTATTGAAAAAAATTTTAAAATAAAAATGTTTTCAAAAATATATTCTTCTTCAGAATTTTTAAGAATGAATTCTAGTGTTCATGAAGCATGTTGAAGCCTGGCTGGCTGTAAAGCCATGTCTAATTCTTCTGGATAGGGAATGTCAGGTGTGTCATGTCTGAGTTACGTACTAAAGCTTGGCTGGCTATTAAGCCATGCCTGACCCTTTGATTGGAGCTTTAGACTAAAGAGCATAAGATTCCTGGAATTCATATTAAAAACTTTGGAATCCTTATTTTTCTTTTTCAAAATGATTCTCGAAAAAAATTAAAAGAAAATACAAAAAAAATCATAAAATCATAAAAATCAAAAAAATATTTCATGTTTCTTGTTTGAGTCTTGAGTCAAGTTGAAAGTTTGGTGTCAATTGCATATTCATCTTGCATTTTTCGAAAAATTCATTCATTCATAGTGTTCTTCATGATCTTCAAGTTGTTCTTGGTAAGTCCTCTTGTTTGATCTTGATGTTTTCATGTTTTGTGTCTTTTCTTGTTTTTCATATGCATTCTTGCATTCATAATGTCTTGCATGTTTTCTTTACATTAAAAAATTTTTTCAAAAATATGTTCTTGATGTTCATCTTGACATTCAAAGTGTTCTTGATGTTCATCTTGACATTCATAGTGTTCTTGCATTCATCACATACTTTGATCCAAAATTTTCATGCATTGAGTCTTTTTCATGTTTTTCCCTCTCATCATTAAAAATTAAAAAATCAAAAAAATATCTTTCCCTTTTTCACTCATAAATTTCGAAAATTTGAGTTGACTTTTTCAAAACTTTTTAAAATCTAGTTGTTTTTATGAGTCAAATCAAATTTTCAATTTAAAAATCTTATCTTTTTCAAAATCTTTTTCAAAAATCAAATCTTTTTTATTTTTCTTATTTATTTTTGAAAATTTTAAAAATATTTTTCAAAAATCTTTTTCTTATCTTTATCTCCTAATTTTCGAAAATAACATCATCAATTAATGTTTTCATTCAAAAATTTCAAGTTTGTTACTTACTTGTTAAGAAAGATTCAAAATTTGAGTTCTAGAATCATATCTTGTGATTTCTTGTGAATCAAGTCATTAATTGTGATTTTAAAAATCAAATCTTTTTCAAAACTAATTTCAATCATATCTTTTCAAAAATATCTCTTTATCTTATCTTTTTCAAAATTTGATTTTAAAATATCCTTTCTAACTTCTTATCCTCTTATCTCTTCAAAATTGAATTTCAAACTTGTTTCAACTAACTAACTAACTTTTTGTTTGTTTCTTATCTTTTTCAAAACTACCTAACTAACTCCCTCTCTCTCTAATTTTCGAAAATATCTTCCTTCTTTTTCAAAAATTCTTTTTAATTAACTAATTATTTTAATTTTGATTTTAATTTTCGAAAAATTACTAACCTTTTTCAAAAATTATTTTCGAAAACTCTCTCTCTCTCTTATTGTAACGACCCAATTTTCAGTACGCCTAGGACATACCAGAAACTGAGTGCTACCAATTTGTCATCCTAATTATTATCTATTATTTATTATATGAGCCTGATTCGTTCTTAAAAGCATAGTTAGTTAGCGAGGTACTTTTTTTTTTGAAAATGTTTGAATTAATAAACAGAATCATTCATATATGCAACCAATTTTTAGCACAGCCAAATAATACAACATTCACACAACTCATATACAAATAATCAAGATTAATTTCGTGACACACTACCTTGATTTGCTGCTCCAAATTCGGTTAGACTTTCAGGTGGTCCTTAAGCACTTTTTCCTCCTAAAACACATCAAGAACAACTTTAAATCCACAAACTCTCAACTGACAAAATCTCCCTCAGCACGTTAGGAAGAGATATCTCACCTTAGACTTGCTGAAAATTAATGTTTCTTGGCCCTCAAGTCAAGTTAAGCATGATTCCTAAGGAAGAACATCAAGAAAACACATGTTTTGCATGGTTTTCCTTGAAAACCGAATTTAAATGGGAAAGGGACAGCCATCTAACCTTATTTCCAGCCTTGATAATTACATGGTTATGTAGAGGAAGAAGAGAGGATCATTTTGGTGAAATCGGAGTTTTGATTTGAGTTTTGGTTCAGAAGAAATCAAGCTTTGAAGATTAAGTGTTCATGAAAGTTTTTCTCTTTTCTCTCTTGTTATTTTCGGCCAAAATGATGAAATGAGACAGCCTTGGAGGTCTTGGGGGTGTAAGGTGAGTTGTGATTGGTTGGCTTGGAGGTGGATTAAAATAATATTAAAATATCTCTGGTGTACAACTACTAAAACTAGGTGTATCAGAACACTTGTAAAAACATCTCTAAAAATTATTTTCTGAGCTACTAGCATAAATGACACTAGTAACATATTTATTATGAGAATAGAACATGTATAATGAGGCCTCAGGATTACTAAAGTCATCAGAGAGTGCTGGTGCTAAGCTGCACCAGTAAACCGTAAACCCGGTTAAACCGATTTTCTGTTTTTAACTAAAACAGACCAGGTAACCTTATAATATCATTCAAGCATTTTCTAATACTAATATAATGATAATATTATACTATTATCTCTCTCCTCTCATGAATCGAGTCCGGTTCGTCAAACAGAGACTATTTACGAAAATCAGAATCAAAACTGCCAACCGATACAGTTCAAAAACTAGGTTCTTCGCGATTGCATTATCGAGCTTGCCTCAGAAGAGGTTCTAGCTTAAGGATGACATAATGACAATGAGGATCGAGATACTTGTTGATACAGAAGTGGTATTCCCTTTACTGATCTTTCGGAGAAATCCGTGTATTCAGAAATGATCTCGCGTACTCGAAAATTAGGGTTGTTACACTTATCTCCTTCTATTTATTTATTCATCTACTCATACAGGGAACTCTATACTGTGGTAAAAAGGACCCCTATTATTATTATTTTTC
This sequence comes from Arachis hypogaea, assembly GCF_003086295.3. Classification (NCBI taxonomy): domain Eukaryota; kingdom Viridiplantae; phylum Streptophyta; class Magnoliopsida; order Fabales; family Fabaceae; genus Arachis; species Arachis hypogaea. Next base: position 86,309,813 of record NC_092054.1, read on the forward strand.
TGTTTCCTTCTTCTTCATATGAGCAGGAGCAAGGACAAGAACATTCATATTGAAGCAGATCCAGAACCTGAAAGGACTCTTAAGAGGAAACTAAGAGAAGCTAAATTACAACAGTCCAGAGACAACCTTTCAGAAATTTTCGAACAAGAAGAGGAGATGGCAGCCGAAAATAATAATAATGCAAGGAGAATGCTTGGTGACTTTACTGCACCTAATTCCAATTTACATGGAAGAAGCATCTCCATTCCTGCCATTAGAGCAAACAATTTTGAGCTGAAACCTCAATTAGTTTCTCTGATGCAGCAGAACTGCAAGTTTCATGGACTTCCATCTGAAGATTCTTTTCAGTTCTTAACTGAATTCTTGCAGATATGTGATACTGTTAAGACTAATGGAGTAGATCCTGAAATCTACAGGCTCATGCTTTTCCCTTTTGCTGTAAGAGACAGAGCTAGAGTATGGTTGGACTCTCAACCTAAGGATAGCCTGAACTCTTGGGATAAGCTGGTCAAGGCTTTCTTAGCCAAGTTCTTTCCACCTTAAAAGTTGAGTAAGCTTAGAGTGGATGTTCAGACCTTCAGACAGAAAGAAGGTGAATCCCTCTATGAAGCTTGGGAGAGATACAAAGAACTGACCAAAAAGTGTCCTTCTGACATGCTTTCAGAATGTACCATCCTGGACATATTCTATGATGGTCTATCTGAATTAGCTAAGATGTCATTGGATACTTCTGCAGGTGGATCCATTCACTTAAAGAAAACGCCTGCAGAAGCTCAAGAACTCATTGACATGGTTGCTAATAACCAGTTCATGTACATTTCTGAAAGGAATCCTGTGAATAATGGGACGCCTATGAAGAAGGGAGTTCTTGAAATTGATACTCTGAATGCTATATTGGCTCAGAATAAAATATTGACTCAGCAAGTCAATATGATTTCTCAGAGTCTGAATGGAATGCAAGCTGCATCCAACAGTACTCAAGAGGCATCTTCTGAAGAAGAAGCTTATGATCCTGAAAACCCTGCAATAGCAAAGGTAAATTATATGGGTGAACCTTATGGAAACACATATAATCCATCATGGAGAAATCACCCAAATCTCTCATGGAAGGATCAACAAAAGCCTCAACAAGGCTTTAATAATGGTGGAAGAAATATGTTTAACAATAGTAAACCTTTTCCATCATCCACTCAGCAACAGACAGAGAACTCTGAACAAAATACCTCTAATTTAGCAAACTTAGTCTCTGATCTGTCCAAGGCCACTGTAAGTTTCATGAATGAAACAAGGTCTTCCATTAGAAATTTAGAAGCACAAGTGGGCCAGCTAAGTAAAAAGATCACTGAAATCCCTCCTAGTACTCTCCCAGGTAATACAGAAGAAAATCCAAAAGGAGAGTGCAAGGCCATTGACATAACCACCATGGCCGAACCTGTAAGAGAGGTTGAGGACGTGAATCCCAGTGAGGAAGACCTCCTGGGACGTCCAGTGATCAATAAGGAGTTTCCCTCTGAGGAACCAAAGGAGTCTGAGACTCATCTAGAGACCATAGAGATTCCATTGAACCTCCTTATGCCATTCACGAGCTCTGATGAGTATTCCTCTTCTGAAGAAAATGAGGATGTTACTGAAGAACAAGCTGCCAAGTTTCTTGGTGCAATCATAAAGCTGAATGCCAAATTATTTGGTATTGAGACTTGGGAAGATGAACCTCCCTTGTTCACCAATGATCTAAGTGATCTGGATCAACCGACATTGCCTCAGAAGAAACAGGATCCTCGAAAGTTCGTAATACCTTGTACCATAGGTAACATGATCTTTGAAAAGGCTTTGTGTGACCTTGGTTCAGGGATAAACCTCATGCCCCTCTCTGTAATAGAGAAACTGGGAATCTATGGGGTACAAGCTGCTAAAATCTCATTAGAGATGGCAGATAATTCAAGAAAACAGGCTTATGGACAAGTAGAGGACGTGTTAGTAAAGGTTGAAGGCCTTTACATCCCTGCTAATTTCATAATCCTTGATACTGGGAAGGATGAGGATGAATCCATCATCCGTGGAAGACCTTTCCTAGCCACAGCAAGAGCTGTGATTGATGTTGATAGAGGTGAATTAGTCCTTCAATTGAATGAGGACTCCCTTATGTTTAAAACTCGAGGTCATCCTTCTGTAAACATAGAGAGGAAGCATAAAAAGCTTCTCTCACTGCAGAGTCAACCAGAGCCCCCACAGTCAAACTTTAAGTTTGGTGTTGGGAGGCCACAACCAAACTCTAAGTTTGGTGTTGAACTCCCATATCCAAACTCTAAGTTTGGTGTTGGGGAGTCTCAACAATGCTCTGAACATCTGTGAGGCTCCATGAGAGCCCACTGTCAAGCTATTGACATTAAAGAAGCGCTTGTTGGGAGGCAACCCAATTTTTATTTATCTAATTCTATTTTTCTTGTTCTTTCATGTTTTATTAGGTTCATGATCATGTGGAGTCACAAAATAAATATAAAAATTGAAAACGGAATAAAAAACAGTAGAAGAAAAATCGCACCCTGGAGGAAGACCTTACTGGCGTTTAAACGCCAGTAAGAAGCATCTGGCTGGCGTTCAACGCCAGAACAGAGCATGGTTCTGGCGCTGAACACCCAAAATGGGCAGCATCTGGGCGTTGGAATGCCAGAATGGCACCCTGGAGAAGAGCTGGCGCTGAACGCCCAGAACAAGCATGGTTCTGGCATTCAACGCCAGAAATGGGCAACAAATGGGCGTTCAACGCCTAGAACAAGCACCAATCTGGCGCTGAACGCCCAGAGTTGTGTGCAAGGGTATTTTGCATGCCTAATTTGGTGCAAAATTGTAAATCCTTGAACACCTCAGGATCTGTGGACCCCACAGGATCCCCACCTACCTCCACTCACTTCTTCTCACCCCTCTTTCACACAATCCCATAAACACTCTTCCCCAAAACTCTTCACCAATCACCTCAATCACTCTTCCCTATCACCACTTCACCACTCACATCCATCCACTCTTCCCCATAAACCTACCTCATAAACATCACCTACCTTCAAAATTCAAAATCAATTTTCCACCCAAACCCATCCTATATGGCCGAAACCTTACCCCCCCTCCCTTCCCTGTATATAGCCCTCCATTCCTCCTCATTTTAACACAACACAACCCTCTCTTCCCCTTCTTGGCCGAAACACATCTCTCTCTCCCTCTCCTCCATTTCTTCTTCTTCTTCATCTCTTCTTTCTTCTCTTGCTCGAGGGCGAGAAATATTTTAAGTTTGGTGTGGTAAAAGCATAAGCTTTTTGTTTTTCCATTACCATTGATGGCACCTAAGACCGGAGAATCCTCTAGAAAAGGGAAAGGGAAGACAAAAGCTTCCACCTCCGAGTCATGGGACATGGAAAGATTCATCTCCAAAGCTCATCAAGACCACTTCTATGATGTTGTGGCCAAGAAGAAGGTGATCCCCGAGGTCCCTTTCAAGCTCAAGAAGAATGAGTATCCGGAGATCCGACATGAAATCCAAAGAAGAGGTTGGGAAGTTCTAACAAACCCCATCCAACAAGTCGGCATCCTAATGGTTCAAGAGTTCTATGCCAATGCATGGATCACTAGGAACCAGGATCAAAGAAAGAACCCAAACCCAAAGAATTATATTACAATGGTTCGGGGGAAATACTTAGATTTTAGTCCGAAAAATGTGAGGTTGGCGTTTAACTTGCCTATGATGCAAGGAGATGCACGCCCCTACACTAGAAGGGTCAACTTTAATCAAAGGTTGGACCAAGTCCTCATGGACATATATGTGGAAGGAGCTCAATGGAAGATTGACTCCAAAGGCAAGCTGGTTCAATTAAGAAGACTGGACCTCAAGCCTGTGGCTAGAGGATGGTTGGAGTTCATCCAACGCTCCATCATTCCCACTAGCAACCGATCTGAAGTTACTATGTATCGGGCCGTCATGATTCATAGCATCATGATTGGAGAGGAAGTAGAAGTTCATGAAGTCATCTCCCTTGAATTCTACAAAATAGCCGAAAAGCCCTCTCCTGGGGCAAGGCTAGCTTTTCCTCATCTTATTTGCCATCTATGTTACTCAGCTGGAGCTTTCATAGAAGGAGACATTCCCATTGAGGAAGAGAAGCCCATCACTAAGAAAAGGATGGAGCAAGCAAGAGAGCCCATTCATGGATCTCAAGAGACGCATGAAGCTCATCACCATGAGATCCCGGATATGCCTCAAATGCATTTTCCTCCACAAAACTATTGGGAGCAAATCAATACCTCCCTAGGAGAATTAAGTTCCAACATGGGACAATTAAGGGTGGAACATCAAGAGCACTCCATCATCCTTCATGAAATAAGAGAAGATCAAAAAGTAATGAGGGAGGAGCAACAAAGACAAGGAAGAGACATAGAAGAGCTCAAGGACATCATTGGTTCCTCAAGAAGGAAATGCCACCATCACTAAGGTGGACTCATTCCTTGTTCTTACTTTCTTTATTTTTCGTTTTCTATGTTAAGTGCTTATCTATGTTTGTGTCTTCATTACATGATCATTAGTATTTAGTAACTTTGTCTTAAAATTATGAATGTCCTATGAATCCATCACCTCTCTTAAATGAAAACTGTTTTAATTCAAAAGAACAAGAAGTACATGAGTTTCGAATTTATCCTTGAACTTAGTTTAATTATATTGATGTGGTGACAATGCTTCTTGTTTTCTGAATGAATGCTTGAACAGTGCATATGTCTTTTGAAGTTGTTGTTTAAGAATGTTAAATATGTTGGCTCTTGAAAGAATGATGACAAGGAAACATGTTGTTTGATAATCTGAAAAATCATAAAAATGATTCTTGAAGCAAGAAAAAGCAGCAAGAAAAAAGCTTGCAGAAAAAAAAAATAGCGAAAAAAAAAGAAAGAAAAAGCAAGCAGAAAAAGCCAAAAGCTCTTAAAACCAAGAGGCAAGAGCAAAAAGCCAATAACCCTTAAAACCAAAAGGCAAGGGTAATAAAAAGGATCCCAAGGCTTTGAGCATCAGTGGATAGGAGGGCCTAAAGGAATAAAATCCTAGCCTAAGCGGCTAACCAAGCTGTCCCTAACCATGTGCTTGTGGCGTGAAGGTGTCAAGTGAAAACTTGAGACTGAGCGGTTAAAGTCAAAGTCCAAAGCAAAAGAAGAGTGTGCTTAAGAACCCTGGACACCTCTAATTGGGGACTTTAGCAAAGCTGAGTCACAATCTGAAAAGGTTCACCCAATTATGTGTCTGTGGCATTTATGTATTCGGTGGTAATACTGGAAAACATAGTGCTTAGGGCCACGGCCAAGACTCATAAAATAGCTGTGTTCAAGAATCATCATACTAAACTAGGAGAATCAATAACACTATCTGAACTCTGAGTTCCTATAGATGCCAATCATTCTGAACCTCAATGGATAAAGTGAGATGCCAAAACTATTCAAGAGGCAAAAAGCTACAAGTCCCGCTCATCTAATTGGACCTATGTTTCATTGATAGTTTGGAATTTATAGTATATTCTCTTCTTTTTATCCTATTTGATTTTCAGTTGCTTAGGGACAAGCAACAATTTAAGTTTGGTGTTGTGATGAGCGGATAATTTATACGCTTTTTGGCATTGTTTTTAGTATGTTTTTAGTAGAATCTAGTTACTTTTAGGGATGTTTTCATTATTTTTTATGTTAAATTCACATTTCTAGAATTTACTATGAGTTTGTGTGTTTTTTTGGGATTTCAGGTATTTTCTGGCTGAAATTGAGGGACTTGAGCAAAAATCAGATTCAGAGGTAGAAGAAGGACTGCTGATGCTGTTGGATTCTGACCTCCCTACACTCAAAGTGGAATTTATGGAGCTACAGAAATCAAAATGGCGTGTTTCCAATTGTGTTGGAAAGTAGACATCCGGGGCTTTCCAGCAATATATAATAGTCCATACTTTGGCCAAGTTTAGACGACGTAAAAGGGCGTTGAACGCCAGTTCTATGCTGCTGTCTGGAGTTAAACGCCAGAAACACGTCACAAACCATAGTTGAACGCCAGAAATACGTTACAACATGGCGTTCAACTCCAGAAAGAGCCTCTGCATGTGTAACATTCAAGCTCAACCCAAGCACACACCAAGTGGGCCCCGGAAGTGGATTTATGCATCAATTACTTACTTCTGTAAACCCTAGTAACTAGTTTAGTATAAATAGGATTGTTTACTATTGTATTAGACATCCTGGATTGTATTTTTGATCATGTGATCACGTTTTGGGGGCTGGCCATTCAGCCATGCCTGGACCTTTCACTTATGTATTTTCATCCGGTAGAGTTTCTACACTCCATAGATTAAGGTGTGGAGTTCTGCTGTTCCTCAAAGATTAATGCAAAGTACTATTGTTTTTCTATCCAATTCAACTTATTCCGCTTCTAAGATATTCATTCGCACTTCAACCTGAATGTGATGAACGTGACAATCATCATCATTCCCTATGAACACGTGCCTGACAACCACTTCCGTTCTACCTTAGATTGAATGAGTATCTCTTGGATCTCTTAATCAGAATCTTCGTGGTATAAGCTAGATTGATGGCGGCATTCATGAGAGTCCGGAAAGTCTAAACCTTGTCTGTGGTATTTCGACTAGGACTTTGGGATTGAATGACTGTGATGAACTTCAAACACGCGAGTGCTGGGTGTAGTGATAGACGCAAAAGGAGGGTGAATCCTCTTCCAGTATGATCAAGAACCTCAGATGATTAGCAGTGCCGTGACAGAGCATTTGGACCATTTTCACAAGAGGATGGGATGTAGCCATTGACAACGGTGATGCCCTTACAAAAAGCTAGCCATGGAAAGGAGTAAGACTGATTGGATGAAGACAGCAGGAAAGCAGAGGTTCAGAGGAACGAAAGCATCTCTATACGCTTATTTGAAATTCTCACCAATGAATTACATAAGTGTTTCTATCCTTATTTTATGTTTACTTATTATTTAATTTCGAAAACTCCATAACCTTTTGATATCCGCCTGACTGAGATTTACAAGGTGACCATAGCTTGCTTCATACCAACAATTTCCGTGGGATCGACCCTTACTCACGTAAGGTTTATTACTTGGACGACCCAGTGCACCTGCTGGTTAGTTGTATCGAAGTTGTGAACGAAAAACGATTTATTAAGACGTGCGTACAGAGTTTCTGGCGCCGTTGCCTGAGATCACAATTTCGTGCACCACTTGCTAACCTTCGAGAACGTTAGTGACACTTACCATTGTCACTAACGTTCCAATGTGCCCCTATTTCTCACGTCAGAGTCCACGTTAACTAGGTTAACGTGGCTTCTAATGTGGCCATGCTAGCCATCTCCAACGTTAGTGACAAAGTTGAGTGTCACTAACGTTGGCTCATCATTCCCTTATCCACGTTAGCTTCCACGTTAACTAAGTTAACGTGGGAGTTAACGTGGCTCATGGTGGCATGTGTGGGCTCCTTCCAACGTTAGTGACAATGTTGGGTGTCACTAAGGTTGGCGTCACCTCCCTTCTTCACGTTAACTGCCACGTTAACTAAGTTAACGTGGGAGTTAACGTGGCTTATTGGGGCTTGTGTGGGTTCCTTCCAACGTTAGTGACAATGTTTGGTGTTACTAACGTTGTCGACCACCTTGTTTCCTCACGTTAGCTTCCACGTTAACTAGGTTAACGTGGGAGTTAATGTGGCTTAATGTGACTTGGCAAACATTAGTGATAATGTTGAATGTCACTAACGTTGGCTTCCCCCCTTTCTTCTTAACGTTAGAGGCCACGTTAACTAAGTTAACGTGGTGACTAACGTGGCCACTTATGAGCTTGGTCCAACGTTAGTGATAATGTTAAGTGTCACAAACGTTGGCTCCATTTCTTTTCTTCCACATTAGAGTTTACGTTAACTTAGTTAACGTGACTCTTAACGTGGGCAATGATGGCTTCGAGATCGTTAGTGGCAATTACTTTTCTCATTAACTTTGCAAGTTATTCCCATTCCACGTTAGTGTTAACGTTAGTGTAACTAACGTAGCCACTAATGTGGTTCTTCTTGAAATCAAGCAATAAAGTGCATCAAAGTTCTAGTCCAAGTCATGGGAAATGCAAAATCCAATTTGTCCTTAAATTCATGCAAAAATCCTCATGAAATCATGTAAAGTGCACAATGTATGCTTGAATCAAGATGTAAGTGAATATCTACCCAAAACTAGCTTATTTCCTAAGGAAATGCATGAAATTACCCTAAAAACAGTAAAGAAAAGGTCAGTGAAACTGGCCAAAATGCCCTGGCATCAGTGGCCTCTTCACTAGACGTTGATTCCTCTTCTGTCAACCTTTTAGGTTCTTCTCCTTCAAAGCTCTCCTGCTCTGCATCTTCCAGTGAGTCCAACCTCACACATTCTCCCAATTGTTCTGGTGGGTAACTCATGGCCTTGAACACATTGAATGTCATCTTTTCATTGTGTAATCTCAGGGTGAGGTCACCTTTTTGGACATCAATGATAGATCCAGCAGTAGCTAAGAATGGTCTTCCCAGGATGATGGAGGCTTTGGCTTCCTCCTGCATGTCCAACACCACAAAGTCTGCTAGGAAGATGAAATCCCCCACCTTCACCAGCAAATCTTCTACTACACCATGAGGGATCTTGAACGATTGGTCTGCCAATTGTAGGGCCATTTTTGTTGGCTTAGCCTCCTTGATCTTCATTTTTCTCATCATAGCTACTGACATCAGATTTATGCTGGCTCCTAGGTCACATAGAGCTTTGTCCACTGTGATCTCCCCTATAATACAAGGGATCTGGAAGCTCCCAGGATCCTTCAATTTCTGGGGTAGTTTATGCTGAATGATAGCACTACATTCTTCGGTTAGTATCACAGTTTCGTTGCTCTTCCAACTTCTCTTCTTAGTCATCAATTCCTTCAAGAACTTGGCATAGAGCGGCATTTGCTCTATTGCTTCAGCAAAGGGTATGTTAATCTGTAATTTCTTGAAGATTTCTAAAAATTTGGAGAACTGGTTGTCATCCCCCTTCTTCTTCAGTTGTTGAGGATATGGGACTTTGGGAACATATGGCTTCAGCTTTCCTTCCTTTTTATGTGAGTTGGAGGTGGGACTTGAACTTCATCTTGTTCCTCCTTCTTTCCAACTGAATCTTTCTCTTGTGGTTGCTTGGGAGTCTCCTTCAATTCCTTTCCACTTCTGAGGGTGATAGCCTGACACTCCTCCCTTTGGTTTGAGTCAGTATCGCTGCGAGGGTTGTGGCTGGGAATTTGCTTGAATAGGTAGCCAATTTGTGTCTCAAGTTTCTTGATGGCAGCGTCTTGATTCTGCATATTGGACCGCACTTCTTCTCGGAATGCCTTACTGTCTTGAATCTCCTTGCATATGCCTTCAAGTAGTTTCTCAATTCTTGAGAGTCTGTCATCAGATGATGGTAGGTTGGGATTGCAGTGATGAGAAGGGTTGTTTTGGTTTTGGTATAGATGTTGAGAGGTGTTGTTAGGGTGATGTTGATATGATCTTTGTATGGAATTTTGGTGAGCTGCATGGTTATTGGGGTTGTGATGTCTCTGACCTTGGTTTTGATCTTGTTGATTTTCCCACCCAAAGTTTGGGTGATTCCTCCAACCAGGGTTGTAGGTCTTGGAGTATGGGTCATGATTTTGCCTAGGTGAATTCCCAATGTAGTTGGCTTGCTCCTGACTACCCTCTGCTTCTTCATCCTCTCCTTCTTGGGTTGTTGGTGAGGTGGTGATTGCTGCTACATGGTTCCTTTCCATCTTCTTGGTGAGGTCAGCTAATTGCTTGGTAATGAGCTTGTTTTGGGCCAGCAGTGTATCTACATTGTTTAGCTCCATCACTCCTCTAGTGTTGCCTCTTTCGGAGGCATAGAAGTAGTCATTCTCTGTTACAGTCTCAATAACATCTATGGCCTCCTCAATGGTCTTCTTCTTATTCAGAGATCCCCCGGATGAATGGTCTACTGCCTTCTTTGATTCATAAGAAAGGCCTTCATAGAAAATGTGTAGCTGCACCCATTCATTGAACATATCTGGTGGAGACCTTCTTGTCAGGTCCTTAAACCTCTCCCATGCTTCATATAGAGTCTCACCATCTTGCTGCCTGAAGGTTTGCACCTCAGCTCTCAGCCTGTTGATCCATTGAGGAGGATAGAATCTTGCGAAGAATTTGTTCACCACATCTTCCCAGGTTGCTAAACTCTCCTTTGGGAAGGATTCCAGCCATTTAGATGCCTTGTTCTTGAGTGAGAAAGGGAACAGAAGTAGTTTATAGGTGTCAGGATGAATACCATTAGACTTCACAGTATCACATATCCTCAGGAAGGTGGTTAGATGTTGATTGGGGTCTTCTTGGACACCTCCTCCGAATGAACAATTGTTCTGAACAAGGGTGATGAGTTGTGGCTTTAGTTCAAAGTTGTTGGCATGTATGGTTGGCCTTTGGATGCTACTTCCACAATTTTCTGGGTTTGGGTTGATGTAAGAACCCAGAACCCTTCTCTCTTGCCCAGCCTGATGTGCTGGACCTTCTCGGCCATGGTTGTGAGCTTCTTCTTCATTATGGTTCTCCATGTTCTTATCTATATCTGGTTCAAAGTACTCCTCCTCTTCCTCAGCACCAACTACTCTCTTTCCTCTTGCTTTCCTCCTTAATCTAAGGAAGGTCCTCTCAGGTTCAGAATCAAATGAGGTTGAAGCCCCGCTTCTTCTCCCTGTCATACAACCAATAAGGCACAAGCAAGGAAATAGATGCAGAAAGTAATTTCTACAGAAATACTGTTAGTGTGAGTGATGCAATATATCAAATAGTTAGTGGGTTAGTGGACTGAATTATAAACAACTAAGAAAATGGGTAGGGGAAAGGGAAGAAAATAACTGAACAGAAAGTAAATTACTCAAATGAACTTAAATCAAACAAAAGAAAAATGCTCAATCTAGTTATCCTCCAATTTAATCATTGTTGATACAAAATCAATTCCCGGCAACGGCGCCATAAACTTGATGCACGGAAACTTGTCTCTCAACAATTTTCCTTCGGCAAGTATACCGAATTGTCGTCAAGTAAAAACTCACAATAGAGTGAGGTCGAATCCCACAGGGATTGATTGGTCAAGTAAATTTAATTAGAGGAATGTTCTAGTTGAGCGAAAGTAAAGAGCTGAAAATAAATGACGGAAAGTAAATTGCAGATTCTTAAATGGGGAAGATGCTCATAAAAGTAAATTGTAGAAATTAAAGAGAATGGGTAAGATCATAAATGGGGAATTCATTGGGCTTAGGAGATGTTGCATTCTCCGGATCAAGTTCATTTTCACCTCTTCCTCAATCAATGCGTTCATTGATCTCCTTGGCAATCTTAAGTGATCAAATTACAATTCCTTGTAATTCAATCTCTCAAATCTTGATCAATAGCCAATTCCTTAGTCAATTGCTCATGAGAAGAGATAATGTATGGTCACTGATTATACCACATGCATTCCCAAATCAAGTGTTGGTAGAATTATAGTCACCATATCCTTCCAACCCCAATTTGGTCCAACATGAGAAAGCATTTCTAGCATGATCTCTTCATTCCTCTTCTAAGGTTCAGAAGAGATCCAAGTATGAATAGCTTCTTTTCCAAGATAACTATCCAATTGGATGAAGATTGAAAGCTTTCTAGTAAAATCAAGAGAAAAGATAGAAGAAGAATAATGAAAACTAATATTGATCCATCAAATTACAACATAGCTTCCTAACCCAATGAAAGGGGGTTTAGTTGTTCATAGTTCTGGAAATAGAAAACAGAGATGAAAAATACATCATGAAAAGTAAACTAGAAGTGCAGAGAAAGTAAAATTATACAGAGAGAAGTTCTCCAATTTCTAACTCCTCCCAAAAGCTTCTCTCTAATTCAAAACTACCCCTATATATACTACTCTTCTGATCTTCTAGTTGGTTCTTCAAGTCCTGGATATGGGCCTTTGGATCTTGAGTTTGAAGCAGTTATCCTCTTCAGTGGGCTTAGCTTTACTTGCAGAGAGATAGTGTGAAGTAGGCAGGGTATTTAGCTCAGGACGTTAGTGGCGTTAACGTTAAGTGAGAGTGTGGGTTCGAGAACGTTAGTGACAATCACCTTTTTCACTAACGTTCCTAACCCAGGGATGATCCACGTTAACTTCAACGTTAGTGGTACCAACGTGACCACTAACGTTGCCTCTAGGTCCTTCGCACACGTTATAGGGACTCACCTTTTCCAATAACGTTGAGAGTCTTCCCTTCCCCCTACGTTAAAGTCCATGTTAACTTAATTAACGTGGCTCTTAACGTAGGCTTGCCAATCCTTCGAGAACGTTAGTGACACTTACCTTTGTCACTAAGGTTCCAAGATGCCCCTACTTCCCACGTTAGAATCCACGTTAACTAAGTTAACGTGGCTTCTAACGCGGTGATGATAGCCATCTCCAATGTTAGTGACAAAGGTGAATGTCACTAACGTTGGCTAATCATCCTTTCCTCCACGTTAACTGAGTTAACGTGGGAATTAACGTGGCTCATAGTGGCTCATTGTGGCTCATTCCAACGTTAGTGACAAAGGTGAGTGTCACTAATGCTGGCGATTATTTGCTTTCTCCACGTTAGCTTCCACGTTAACTAAGTTAACGTGGGAGTTAACGTGGCTCAAAGTGGCTTAGTCCAACTTTAGTGTCAAAGGTGAGTGTCACTAACGTTGGCCATTCTTTTGCTTCTCAACGTTAGAGTCCACGTTAACTAAGTTAACGTGGCCCTTAACGTGGCCAATATGAGCTTGGTCCAACGTTAGTGACAAAGGTGAGTGTCACTAACGTTGGCTCCACTTTCTTCTTCCACGTTAGAGTTCATGTTAACTTAGTTAACGTGACTCTTAACATGGGCTATGATGGCTTCGAAGACGTTATTGGCGATTACTTTTCTCATTAACGTTGCAAGCTAGCTCCCATTCCACGTTAGTGGTCACGTTAGTTTGATTAACGTGGCTGCTAACGTGGTTCTCTCTTGCTTCCTTTGTCCTGAAATCAAGCAATAAAGTGCATCAAAGTTCTAATCCTCATCATGAGACATGCATCATCCAATTTTTCATTTAATTCATGCAATATTCTCATGAAATCATGCAAAGTGCATCATGCTTGCTTGAATCAAGATGTAAGTGAAATTTTACCCAAAACTTGCTTATTTCCTAAGAAAATGCATGAAACTACCCTAAAACAGTAAAGAAAAGGTCAGTGAAACTGGCCAAAATGCCCTGGCATCATCCGTCCCCATGCGCATCCCCTCTTCCTCATCTGCACCACCAAAGTTATCCATGCAACACATAGAGGAACTCCACAAGAAGCTTGACCGTTATGAGCGGTGTAACCAACGCCGATACACTTTTGTCAAGAAGATTCTAAGTTGCCTAGCACCGCCTATGGAAGAACCAGAAATTTCCACGTCCACCGGTACCAATAATGATGAAGGAGTGGATGGATATGCGAAAGCCGATCAACCACTCTGTCTCACTCAAGGCACGGAGGACCGTGCCAACTTCTAAGTGTGGGGAGGTCGGTCAGCCGACCGGTCTCCATAGGTAACACCCGAATAAATTCCTTGAACCTCTTTTCTTAACTAGAGTAGATTGCATACTAGGTCTTTCATTCTTGGCATCTTTTGCATATTAGTATCTCTTAATAAATCTACTTGGTTAGAGCAATGACTTCTATTCTAGAAAACTAGAATTTTACGGCAAACCTACCAATTTTGAAATTTGAAAATCTTTTTATGCTTAACTTGTTTGAAGAATGTAGTTTGGAACATGGGATTTGAGCCAAGACCGCAAGCCAGTTTTGAGCCTAATAGTGTGGTCACATCTTATAAGCACTTATCTTTCCTTCTTGTGTGAAATTGTTCTCTTCCTATGATTGTGATCTTTGATTTGTTTAATTCTATATGTCCGTTATTCCTTGTATTCATGTATGTATATGATTGAGGCCATCATTACATTAGCTCACTTACCCAAATAGCCTTACCTTTTATCTCCCGTTGTTAGCCACTTTGAGCCTATGATTAACCCACTTGTTCTTAATTTAGCACATTACAAGCCTTAAAGCGGAAAACAATAAATGTCCTTATTTGGATCTTTGATTGGCTTAGACTAGTGTGTGTGAGTATCATTCAAGTGTGGGAACCTTGGGACATTGGGGGAGTAAAAGGGTAGTTTTGTATTTTTATTGGAAATATTGGGAATTGGGTACATACTCATGTATTAATTGAAATGTATCGACCTTATGCATTGATGTTCTTGTATATAGTTTGAAAGAAAAAAATAAAAAAAATAAAATAAAAAGAAAAAAATATATAATAAATGTGAAAAGAATTAGAAAAAGAAAGAAAAAGAAGAAAAACAATAAAAAGGGGACAAAATGCCCCAAAGTAAGGCTCAATAAAATCAATGCATAAGTGTTGTGAAATGAAAAGGAATGCATGAGTATGTGAAAAAGTGAAAAATGGGTAGTTAGGTTAGAACTTAATTGTATAGGTTGCCATATAGGTTAGGTGGGAAGTTTAAGGTAATTAAAGATTCAAATTTCAAGCTCACTTGACCAAATATGCACCCTTACCTTGACCCTAGCCCCATTACAACCTAAAGAAAAGACCCCATGATACTTGCATGCATGCATGGAATATATGTTGATTGTTAGAAGAAAAACAAATTTTGGAAAAGGCATGAAGTAGGGAAGGATTGAGTGATCAACCCTATACACCGAGCGAATAGAGCGCAAATACTTCCGGTGAGGGGTTCGAGGCTCAATTCCTTGTTCCCGGCTCTCGTGAGCGTTCTTCATACAAGTTATGCATATTTCATTCTGATGACTAGAATAGGTAGAGTTCATACATTGCCATCATTTTTCTCTATGTGCACATACATATGTGTCTTCTAGAAAGATTGAATTACTCTTGGCCAAGTAGATAGTAGCATGTACCCTAGTTGCATTCATGTAGGTAGATCGCATCACATGAGTCCTACACCCTTGTAGTCTTTTGATCTTTTGCTTTCCCATAGCATGAGGACATGCTATACTTTAAGTGTGGGGAGGTTGATAAACCCTGTTTTTAGGGTTTAACATGCATAGAATCTAAGGGTTTAATCAATGATGTTTCACACTTATTCATATAAAACTGCATGATTTCGTGGCTCTTTCCCATTTTACCTCATAGATGAGAATATGCTTCTTTTGCATCAAAATTGAGATATTGTAGTCCTCCTTTATTACCATTAGATGCCTTGATCCGTTTGTTAAGTGATTTCAGAAGTTATAGGGCAAAAATGGCCAAGGGGAATGGAGGAAGCATGCATGAATAGAAGGAGCATGAAACAAATCAAAGAATTGAAGTTTGGAGATGTGCGCGCACGCGCACCGTGCGCGTACGCGTGGATGCGCTCATCCAGAGCCAGCATAGTGGAGCCAAACGAGGAGCCGGCGAGCTTATATGGCTAGGCCATATCCCTTATGACGCTCGCACGCATCATACGCCTGCGCGCAGATCGCAAAAGAGCCCAAGGACGCGTACGCGCGCAGTGCGCATACGCGTCGATATGCGCACATGATTTTTTTAAATGAAACACGTGCCCAGCGATTTCAAGGGGTTTCCAGGCCCTGTTTTGGAGTAGATATTGGAGGGAAAAGCTTAAGAAGACCAAGGCTTAGGGGTGTTAGGGAGGAGATTCATAATTCTAGATATTTTTAGGAAGTTAGTTACATTTTGTTTTTAGAGAGAGAAACTCCAACTTCTCTCTAGGTTTTCATCCTCCATTGCAAGTTTCCTTTGAATTCTTGGTGAGATCTATTGCTAATTGACTTTTTGTTTTGCTACAAGTGTAGATCTACTCTTCTTCTACTCTTAATTGATGTTCTTTTGGTTCAATTCCTTAGATCTAGATTTGGTTCACTTTGTTACTTTGAATGTTGATTAATGAATTGAGGTTTCATTCAATTGTGTGATTGTTGATGATTGTTTGGAATAGATAGCTTTAATTCGATTCTCTTCTCTCAATTGCCTCATGTTTTCTATAATTGCCTACCAATTGTTTGTGATAATGACAACCTTAGCTATTGGAGACACTTGAATAGTGGATATCAATTGTAGATTATGAATTGAGAATTGCTAATTGGCTTGGAGTGCGCTAAAGCTAGACTTCCCTAGGGTGAGACTAGGACTTGTGACTCAAGTTAGTTACTCTCACTTAACTTTCCTCCATTGTTAGGGGGTTAACTAAGTGAAGCAATAATCAACTCTTATCATAACTGAAGGAAACTATAATGATGGAACTTCCGATGCTTACCTTTAGCCAAGGCTTTTATTTCCATTAATTGTTGATTGCTTGCTAGTTTGAATTCTTGCACTAAATCTCAAAACCATAAAAGCTTTCCTAATCAATGATGCACATTCTAAAGCAATTCCTAGGGAGAACAACCCGAGATCAATACTCTCGGTCATAGATTTTAGAATTGTTTGATGCGGTATTCGTATGTTGGTTAGACTATACTCACGATCAGATTTATCACTAGTTTTTAATCGGCATAAGAATATTTACGTTCATCAAAATGGCGCCATTGCGGGAGATTTGCTTATGTGTGCCATTCTATTGGTTATTGTGAATATGTTGATATGTGAGTACTTGCATTTCTCTCTTAATTGATTGTTTGCTTGTTTGATTGTTAGTTAGGATTAGTCTTTGTTTAGATGCCGATTGATGTCATGAGTTTCTTATCTCCTTCATTGTATGACGCATTCACTACCAAATCCGAGCTTAACACCCTTTGATTCGGAAATTGAAAGAACCTTGCTTCATATTAGGCAAGCTCGGAGGCGGTTGGTCTTTGAGAAAGGTGAAAAGGTTCTTACCAATTTACCAACCATATCATCGTCATCCAATGAAGGAACCAATTACTCTTCCTAAGTCTTCGACCACTTCTTCCTCTTCAACGATTACCGCTTCCTCCAATTATTCCAATACAAAGTCATGCTGCTCACTGTCCACCGGAGTTTCTAGCTTCTCCTTCATGCTGCGTTATTCAGTAGATTCTCCACATGAAGCCATGGGAGTTCTTTGAGTGTCTGAACGTTTGGAAGCTAATCGAATTATTGCTTGCTCCAATTGATGAAGGGTTACATGAAATTGATCTACTGTTTCCTTGAGACGATCCTTTGATTATTGTAACGCTCGGCTATCATAAGTAGGTTCATATTGCTCTTGGATTGATGGATATGGACATGGTGTATATGGAGGTGGTGGTTCTTGGGAGTAATTGGGTTGGAGTTGGGGTGGCTCTATGTATGGTTCATAGGGTGGTTGGTATGGTAGATATGGGTTAGGGTCATATGGAGGTGAATGGTGTAAAGGGGCTTGCGAGTATGGTGGTTCAGAGCTATGTTGAGGAGGGGGTTCATAAGCATAGGGTGGGGCCTGTTAGGAACTACAAGGGGGTCCACCATATTCAGAGCTATGTTGAGGAGGGGGTTCATAACCATAGTAATTTGGTGGAGGTGGTTTGTCATGAAAGGGTCCACCATAACTATTGTCTTGGTATGCATCACAGAATGGTTGTTGGTTATAGCGCATTGGAGGGGGTTGTTGCCAAGAGGGTTGATCAAATCCTTGTGGCTCCTCCCATCTTTGATTCTTCCAACCTTGATGCCTGTTCTCATTATAGCTTCCATTCCTTACAACAACATTGGAATCAAACTTAAAGCCAGAGGAGTGAGAATTCATAGTAGCAAATGGAATAAAAACTAATAGAAATTAATGAAAATAAACTCCTAAAACTAGAAACACTAACAAAGAAACGAAAAAAGTAAATATTTACAATAACCAATAATAAGGCACACATTTGCAACTCCCTGGCAACGGCGCCATTTTGACGAACGGTTTTCTACTAGTAAAGAATTTCACAGTAAAGTTCTCGTTGAAAGTATAGTTTCTAAACCAACAAAGAATCCTTTCGTACAAAACTTGTTTGTCACTAAAGCAAACCCAATAAAAATAATAACCGAAGTATTTAAACCTCGGGTCGTCTCTCAAGGAATTACAGGGAGGCGTATTTATTATTGGTTATGGAAGATTATCTTTTTGGGGTTTTTGAATAATGAACAGGAAAAGTAAATTGCAAGAGTTAAAGTAATAACTAATAAAACTCTTAGCAAGGTATGAGAACTGAAAATCCTCTCCTAGTTACCCTTATCAATTGTGATGAGAATTGTTCATTACTCCCACTTAGTTAACCCTTACTAAATAAAGGAAAGTCAAGTGGACTAATCAATTTGATTCCTCAAGTCCTAGTCAACTCCTAAGGAAAGACTAGCTTTAGAGGGATCCAAATGAACTAGCAAATTCCAATTATCAATCAACAAAGGAGTTTGAGAACTCAAGTGTCACCAATTACTCAACCAAAGCCAAAAGGAGAGAAATCTAAATATTGAAAGCATCAATCACATAAATTGAAGAAAGCAACCATAAATATGAAATACCTCAAATTGTATTAAATAAAGAAATCAAATCTAACATGGAGTTCTGATGCACGGAAACTTGTCTCTCAACAAATTCCCCTTCGGCAAGTATACCGAATTGTCGTCAAGTAATAACTCACAAAAGAGTGAGGTCGAATCCCACTGAGATTAACGGATTAAGCAATCAATGGTTAATTGATTATCCTAGTCAGACGGTTCAGATTTGGATGATGAGCAGCAGGAATTGTAAATTAACAGAAAAGAAAGGAAAAGCAATAAAGTGCAGAAAAGTAAAATGGCAAGAAAAGTAAATGTAAGAACTAAAAATAAAATGAACATTGGGATCAAGAGATATTGTAATCCTCCGGATCAAGTTCATTCTCATCTCTTCCTCAATCAATGCTTTCATTGATCTCCTTGGCAATCTTAAGTGATTAGATCCCAATTCCTTGGCAATCCAATCTCTCTAAGTTTGAACAATTTCCCAATTCCTTAATTTAATTGCTCATGGGAAGAGATGAAGTTTGGTCACTTATTATACCACACACATTCATAGATCAAAGTATTGGTAAGATTAAATGTCACAATATCCATCCAACCCCCAACCTAATCCAATGTGAGAGAGCCTTTCTAGCATGATTTCCTCATTCCTCTTCCAAGGTTCAGAGGAATTCCAAGTATGAGCAATTTCTCTTCCGAGACAATTACCCAATTAGATGAAGATCGAAAGCTCTCTAGTAAAATCAAGAGAAAAGAAAGAAGAAGAAGAATAAGAACTACAATTGATCCATTGAATCACAATAGAGCTCTCTAACCCAATGAAAAGAGTTAGTTGATCATTGCTCTACCAAAATAGAAAAGAAAGAAAGTAAAAAAAAGTAAAGATGAAGATTAAAACTGAAATTGAAACTTCAAAATTCATAAATGAAAATTACAACCAAAAGAAAGAGAAGGAAAAGTGTGTGAGGGGAGGGAGTCCGAAGACCCTTCTTCAATCCCCCAATTCCAGAATGTCAGCCTCGCTTGAATGTAAAAACTAAGGCCTTTATATAGGCTCTCCTAAATTACAAAATGAAATTAAAAGCAAATTACAATGAAATGAAAAATTCTATTCTAGATGCTTCTTGTGGCCTTGATTGGTTGACACTTGTGGGCTTGCTTGCTTGAGCTTTGAAGAGGCCTTGAGAGAGAGGTGAATCAAATTGAGGTCCAGGGTGACCTGGCATTATTGCTGCCGTTAGCCATACTAACGCTACAAGTGTGGCGTTAGTGCTAAAGTTAGTGTGGCTAACGTCACACTTGCTACCCAGTTGGTGTTTTGGGACTTAAAAGATACCTCTGGTTTGTGCTCTAATTTCATGCCCACTATAGAGTATTATATATCGTTGGAAAGCTCTGAATGTCAGCTTTCTAACGCAACTGGAATCACCTCAATTGAACCTCTGTAACTCAAGTTATGCCCCTTTGAAGTGGACAAGGTCGCTGGCATAGTCGCTAGCGTTACTGGAAAACGTGAGTCACAAAAACATTAGCGATCAGGGGATGAATATTGCCAGGTTCTGAAGTTCAAACATACTGTCCACCCCATAGTATTATATATTGTTGGAAAAATCTGGATGTCTACTTTCCAACGCCTTTGGAAGCGCATCATTTGGAGCTCTACAGCTCGAGTTACATTTCTTGGAAGGTGAAGAGGTCAGCTGGCCTTACTACAGGTTGATACCATGTTCATCTTTGCACTTTCGGGGCAGGTTTTCTCCCTCAAATTTCGTGTCCACCATGTAGTGCCATATATGTTTGGAAAGCTCTGGAATCCTACTTTCCAATGCCACTAGAATCACCTCATTTGGAGCGTTATGGCTCAAGTTATTCTTGTTTGAAGAAGGCATGGTCAGGCTACCGGGTGAGATTTTTGCCTACGTTAATGTCCACATTAGTGTAACTAACGTGGCCATTAACGTGCGTCCTTCTTTGCTTCACAAACGTTAGTGGCATTCACTTTTTTCACTAACGTTGGCATTTCCCTTTCCTTCCACGTTAGTTCCCACGTTAATGTAACTAACGTGGAAGCTAACGTGGGTGTTCTTGCCCGTCGCTAATGTTAGTGGTGTTTACTTTTACCACTAACGTTCCATGCTCTCCTTCTTCAAAGTTAATGCCACTAACTTTCTCACTAACGTTAGGGCTTCTCTTTTCTTCCACGTTAATGGCCACGTTAGTGGCACTAACGTAGCCACTAACGTGGCTCTTCTCTGCTTCTTGTTACCTAAAATCAATCAAACAAAGTGCATCAAAGTCTTGCTCTTAATCATGGGATCATGCATCATCCATTTTATCATTCAATTCATGCATAATTCTCATGAAATCATTCAAAATTCACAATGTTTGCTTGAATCATGGTGTGAATGCATTTTCAACCAAATACTTGCTTATTTCCTAAGAAAATGCTTGAAACCAACCTAAAGCATACAAAAAATGGCTAGTAAAACTAGCCATGATGCCCTGGCATCAAGTTCATAAACCAAATTGGGAAAATAATCACACTAAAGTAGTACAATAAATAAAAGTAGAAGAAAAACTAAATTAAAGGAACATTGAACCTGGAATGGAGAAGAAGTAAACCTAACCTAAGAGAAATCCTAAATCCTAAAAGCTAGAGAAAGGAGAAAGCCTCTCTCTCTAGAAACTATATCTAGAACCTCAAATTTTTAATTGTGGAGTTTTGCGAATGAATGAATGGATTCCCCCACTTTATAGCCTCTAATCTGTATTTTTTGGGCCAAAAACTGGGTCAGAAACAGCCCAGAAATCGCTGGGGGCGAATTCAGAAACATACAGGTCGCTGGATTTGCGCAGATCCACGCGTGCGCGTGGTTTCACTCGTGCGCATCACTTATCTGCAAAGCAACTATAGCAAATTATATATCATTTTGAAGCCCCTAATGTTAGCTTTCCAACATAACTAGAACCGCCTCATTTGGACCTCTGTAGCTCAAGTTATGGTCAGTTAAGTACGAAGAGGTCAGGCTGGACAGCTTAGCAATTTCTTCAACTTCTTGTATTCCATCCACTTTTGCATGCTTCCTTTCTATCCTCTAAGCCATTCCTGCCTTATAAATCCTGAAATCACTTAACACACATATTAAGACATCGAATGGTAATAAGAGAGGATTAAAATTAGCAATTTAAAGGCCCAGGAAACATGTTTTCAATCAAAGCACAAGATTAGGAAGGAAAATGTAAAACCATGCAATTAGTATGAATAAGTGTACAAAGACTTGATAAAAACCACTCAATTGAGTACAAGATAAACAATAAAATAGTGGTTTATCATGCTTCCTTTCCTTTTTGGTCATCCATTCTTGCCTCTAAGGCCTGAAATTATGATGCCAGGGCATCTTGGCTAGTTTTACTAGCCATTTTTTGTATGCTTTAGGTTGGTTTCATACATTTTCTTAGGAAATAAGCAAGTATTTGGTTGAAAATGCATTCATACCATGATTCAAGCAAACATTGTGAATTTTGAATGATTTCATGAGAATTATGCATGAATTGAATAATAAAATGGATGATGCATGATCCCTTGATTAAGAGCAAGACTTTGATGCACTTTGTTTGATTGATTTCAGGTAACAAAACGCAGAGAAGAGCCACGTTAGTGGCTACGTTAGTTACACTAACGTGGGCACTAACGTGGAAGGAAGGAAACTTGGAACGTTAGTGGGAACATTAATGGCATCAACTTTGAAGAAGGAGCAACGTTAGTGGCAAAAGTGAGTGCCAATAACGCTAGCGAAGGTGCAAGAAGACCCACGTTAGCTTCCACGTTAACTACATTAACGTGGGAACTAACGTGGAAGGAAAGGGAGATGCCAACGTTAGTGGAAAAGGTGATCTCCACTAACGTTTGCGAAGCAAAAAGACCCACGTTAGCTTCCACGTTAACTACATTAACGTGGGAACTAACGTGGAAGGAAAGGGAGAGGCCAAAGTTAGTGGAAAAGGTGATCTCCACTAACGTTTGCGAAGCAAAAAGACCCACGTTAGCTTCCACGTTAACTACATTAACGAGGTAGTTAACGTGGGCAAAATTCTCACCCAGCAGCCTGACCATGCCTTCTTCAAACAAGAATAACTTGAGCCACAAAGCTCCAAATGAGGTGATTCCAGTGGCATTGGAAAGTAGGATTCTAGAGCTTTCCAAGCATATATGGCACTACATGGTGGAAACTAAATTTGAGGGAGAAAACCTGCCCCGAAAGTGCAAAGATGAATATGGTATCAACCTGTAGTAAGACCAGCTGACCTATTCACGTTCCAAGAAGTGTAACTCGAGCTGCAGATCTCCAAATGATGCGCTTCCAAAGGCGTTGAAAATTAGATATCCAGGGCTTTCTAACAATATATAATAGTATGGGTGAAAATTAAGTTTGAGCTCCAGAACCTGGCAATTTTCATCCCCTGAACGCGGACGTTATTGGCACTCACGTTTTCCAATAACGCCAGCAACTAGGCCAGCGACCTTGTCCACTTCAAATGAGCATAACTTTTGTTACAGAGGTCCAATTGAGGTGATTCGAGTTGCGTTAGAAAGCTGACATTCAGAGCTTTCCAACGATATATAATACTCTATATTGGGCATGAAATTAGAGCACAAACCAGAGGCATTTTTTAAGCCCCAAAAATACCAACTGGGTAGCAAGTGTGACGTTAGCCACACTAACTTTAGCACTAACGCCACACATGTAGCGTTAGTGTGGCTAACGTTAGCACTGACATTAGCACCTGGACCTCAACTTGATTCTCTTTCAAGGACCACCCAACCTCAAGGAAGCAAGCCCACAAGTGTCAACCAATCAAGGCCACAAGAAGCATCTAGAATAGGAATTTTCATTTAATTGTAAATTGCTTTTAATTTCATTTTGTAATTTAGGAGAGCCTATATAAGGGCCTTAGCTTTTACATTCAAGGGGACTAAAATTCGGGAATGAGGGATTGAAGAGGGGTCTTCGGACTCCCTCCCCTCACACACTTTTCCTTCTCTTTCTTTTCTTTGTACTTTTCATTTATGAATTTTGAAGTTTCAATTTCAGTTTTAATCTTCATCTTTATTTTTCTGCATTTCTTTCTTTTCTATTTTGGTAGAGCAATGATCAACTAACTCTTTTCAATGGGTTAGAGAGCTCTATTGTGATTCAATGGATCAATCGTAGTTCTTATTCTTCTTCTTCTATCTTTTCTCTAGAAAACTTTCAATCTTCATCCAATTGGGTAGTTATCTTGGAAAAGAAGCTATTCATACTTGGATCTCTTCTGAACCGTGGAAGAGGAATGAAGAGATCATGCTAGAAATGCTTTCTCATGTTGGACCAAATTGGGGTTGGATGGGTATGTGACTATAACCCTACCAACACTTGATTTGGGAAAGCATGTGGTATAATCAGTGACCATACTTCATCTCTTCTCATGAGCAATTGACCAAGGAATTGGCTATTGATCAAGATTTGAGAGATTGAATTACAAGGAATTGTAATTCGATCACTTAAGATTGCCAAGGAGATCAATGAACACATTGATTGAGGAAGAGATGAGAATGAACTTGTTCCCGAGGATTGCAATATCTCTTGATCCCCATGTTCATTTTATTTTTTTGTTCTTACATTTACTTTTCTTGCCATTTTACTTTTCTGCACTTTATTGCTTTCTTTACTTTTATGCCATTTAAATTTTCTTGTTGCTTATCACTCCAATCTGATTCGTCTAACTAGGATAATCTATTAACCATTGATTACTTAATCCGTTAATCTCTGTGGGATTCGACCTCACGCTTTTGTGAGTTATTACTTGATGACAATTCGGTATACTTGCCGAAGGGGAATTTGTTGAGATACAAGTTTTCCATGCATCAAGTTTATGGCGCTGTTGCCGGGGATTAATTGTGATTAACAAACTACCGGTTGATTGATTTACTAGATTAGACACTTTTCTTTTGTCTTTATTTTCTTTTGCTTCTTTATTTTCTTTTGCTAACTAACTGTTTGTGATATTGCCTCACTGAGAATTTCTTCATCTGTGACAATGGAGATTCCAATTTCTTTTGGTGATTATTGTTTGAGACAGAGCTTTCTGCAGGAAAGAAAGGAGCATCCATTATATTTTAGTCAATCAAATTTCATGGGAAACTCTCCACCACTACAGAATGATTCACTTTACTATGCTCATGGTGGATGGGAGTATCAAGAACATGAAATGGGGTACTTTCCAGAGCCACAAAATGGTCCATATTTTGGTGAAATTCATCACCACTCAAGTTGTGGCTGGGAAGATCAAAATCAAGGAGATTTCACTCATCCATACCCCATTCATCAAGAGCCATCACCTCTCAATTATACAACCTCACCTCCAAGTTTTACATGCCTAAATTCTTCATCATTTGAGTATGCCTCAGCACAAAAGTCTATCCCAAATTCATACAATTCATTTTACCATCCACAAAACTCAATCCACTACCCACAAGAGTCATACCACTTTCAGAACACACAACCACAAAACAACCAATTCCATTCACAAGCCAACCCCGACCAACCATTAATACCTACCCCACCACCTTTAGATAGACTTGCTAGGATGGAACTCATCATGGAAGAACTCAAAAAAAAAGTTGAGAAGAAGAGATACTCGCTAGGATAGAACTCCTCCTTGAAGAAATAATAAAGACAAACGAAGAGGAGAAAATAGCAAAAAGTGACCATGAAGAAAAATTGAGACAGAATGCACAACTCTATTCTGAAGAACAATTCACTGAAGAGATGAGATTACAAAGAGAGACCACTTCACGCTTTCCAGAAATAGAGGAGTTCATTCAAAGGTCAAGAACAAGGGAGGAATCAGAAGAACAAGAAAAAGAGGCAGTCATACCAAGTGAGATTCATATGAAGAAGGAGGAGGCTGTGATAGTATATAAGCCCAAAGCTCCATACCCACAGAGGCTACTAAGGGTGACAAAAGAAAATGCAAACTCACTCCCAAAAGGCTCAATGCAATATCATGCAGAAGAAAGGGAGGAAGTCAATCAAGGGAGTCCACACTACTCCAATGAAACAGAGAGTTGCATAAAGGATGAGTTCATTGAACTACCAATTCAAGAAGCACTTGATGAAGAGGATGCTCCACCCATCATACAATACCCAAATCCTAAAAGCAAGGTGGTAAAGGCAATCAACATGAGCACTAAAAAGAGGATGGTGACCAAGAAAAGAAGGATAATATCCATGAAGAAGAAAAGGTCAACTAAAAGCCATCCCACTCCTACCCCAACAAGCAAGTTTACTCAAGCTAACAACAGAAGAAGGCTTGCTGGGGAGAGGCACTCAAAACAAGGGGCATTAACTGGCTCCTCTTTCCTCTTGAGGTCATTCCTCTTAACAAACCGGAAGAAGAGGAAGAAATTCATGAATAACATGTCAAGCTAATGGCATTAAAAGAGCGCTTGTTGGGAGGCAACCCAACCGTAGGTAACATTTTCTTTCCTTGCTTAGTTTACTTTCAATAATTTGACATATGATTGCATTCTAAGTTTGGTGTTGCCATGCAACAAAATGATTTTCAATCTTCACTAAGTATTTGCATCATTCTAAAATGACAGTGTCACACTAAGTTTGGTGTTGCCACTTAACTTTCATGCAAAGTACCATGCCAACACCACTTATTAATGCCATCATAATGTTTCTATTTTTAGTTCTTGTGCCTTTATTGTGATCCTTAATCTTGCTTGCTGAAACACATGCATACTCACACTTCATTCTAAGACATTCATGATCCATCATAGACCCCATCACCACTGTTTTACTTGTTGCTTGAGGATAAGCAATCATTCTAAGTTTGGTATGGGAAGGGGAAGAATAGGAGGAAAAGGACAACAATAATGAAGATAAAATACAAGGTGGTAAAGTTCCTTTCTCCTCTTACTTATTTCCAGCACTTTAATTTGCATGATTGTCTTCTATTTTCTTTGTATGCATGTGTGATTACTCCTTGTGAAATAAGCATAGTTGATATTTGATTTGTAACATGTTGCTCTGATATCATGATTATCATCTTGAATTTTGCTTGCACCCATTACACTTAAAATGCAAATTATTCTTCTGAAAGGAAAGTGCTGAAGAATTTTATAAATCTTGGGGCAAGCAAAAGATTAAGAGGAGTGGAGGTTCTGATTGTATGATTGTGTATTGAGGTTGCATGTTTGTGAAAACTTGCATGAGAGCTCATAGACAGGAAATGAAGTTTAGAGAAGTATTATGAAATTTCTCAAACATCTATTGATCCAAGAAGCAGTAACAAAAGAAAAACAAAAAAAAAATAAAAACAAAGAACAAGCCCAAGGCTCTGAGCATCAATTACTAGGAAGAAAAAGAAAGAAACAAGAACTCAAAGAGTTATTGTCCTAGTTAAATGCTTATGGTGAATTTGTATCAAAGAGAGAGGCTTGAGCAAGTAAATCCTAAGGGGTGCTTCAACACCTAATACCTTAGACCAACTGGTTTGGGAGTATTGATTGAAAGCTTATCTTAAAAAGCCGCTTTGATACATGACACCTAGAGTCGAGGCCGAATTCCAAAAAAAAAAAAAAAAGAAAGAAAAATGCTAGAAAAAAGTGCTGCTTCAAGGTGACAATCTATAAAGAGATTTCCATAATATCATTTGAATGAAAGTCCAAAGATCTATGACTTCCAAAATGTAAGGACTAATGAGCACTGGAATCCTTGCATAAGCATACAAATTAGAGTTAACCCCACTGTCACTTATTCACTTCACCAACAAAGGCATCATAAGCAATTCTTCAATGCATTCAAATTAAGAGAATTCTTTGTGCATAGTTTTTTTTTTCTTTTCTTGCTTGGGGACAAGCAAGATTTAAGTTTGGTGTTGTGATGCCAGGGCATCTTGGCTAGTTTTACTAGCCATTTTTTTTATGCTTTAGGTTGGTTTCATGCATTTTCTTAGGAAATAAGCAAGTATTTGGTTGAAAATGCATTCATACCATGATTCAAGCAAACATTGTGAATTTTGAATGATTTCATGAGAATTATGCATGAATTGAATAATAAAATGGATGATGCATGATCCCATGATTAAGAGCAAGACTTTGATGCACTTTGTTTGATTGATTTCAGGTAACAAGAAGCAAAGAAGAGCCACGTTAGCGGCTACGTTAGTTACACTAACGTGGAAGGAAGGAAAGTTGGAACGTTAGTGGGAACGTTAATGGCATCAACTTTGAAGAAAGAGTAGCGTTAGTGGCAAAAGTGAGTGCCAATAACGCTAGCGAAGGTGCAAGAAGACCCACATTAGCTTCCACGTTAACTACATTAACGTGGGAAGTAACGTGGAAGGAAAGGGAGATGCCAACGTTAGTGGAAAAGGTGATCTCCACTAACGTTTGCGAAGCAAAAAGACCCACGTTAGCTTCCACGTTAACTACATTAACATGGGAACTAACGTGGAAGGAAAGGGAGAGGCCAAAATTAGTGGAAAAGGTGATCTCCACTAACGTTTGCGAAGCAAAAAGACCCACGTTAGCTTCCACGTTAACTACATTAACGTGGTAGTTAACGTGGGCAAAATTCTCACCCAGCAGCCTGACCATGCCTTCTTCAAACAAAAATAACTTGAGCCACAAAGCTCCAAATGAGGTGATTCCAGTGGCATTGGAAAGTAGGATTCCAGAGCTTTCCAAGAATATATGGCACTACATGGTGGACACTAAATTTAAGGGAGAAAACCAGCCCCGAAAATGCAAAGATGAACATGGTATCAACCTGTAGTAAGACCAGCTGACCTCTTCACCTTCCAAGAAGTGTAACTCGAGCTGTAGATCTCCAAACGATGCGCTTCTAAAGGCGTTGGAAAGTAGACATCCAGGGCTTTCAAACAATATATAATAGTATGGGGTGGACATTAAGTTTGAGCTCCAGAACCTGGCAATTTTCATCCCCTGATCGCGGAGGTTATTGGCACTCACGTTTTCCAATAACGCCAGTAACTAGGCTAGCAACCTTGTCCACTTCAAATGAGCATAACTTGAGTTGCAGAGGTCTAATTGAGATGATTCCAGTTGAGTTAGAAAGCTGACATTCAGAGCTTTCCAACGATATATAATACTCTATAGTGGGCATGAAATTGGAGCAAAAACCAGAGGCATCTTGTAAGCCCCAAAAACACCAACTGGGTAGCAAGTGTGAGGTTAGCCACACTAACTTTAGCACTAACGCCACACATGTAGCGTTAGTGTGGCTAACGTTAGCACTGACATTAGCACCTGGACCTCAATTTGATTCTCTTTCAAGGACCACCCAACCTCAAGGAAGTAAGCCCACAAGTGTCAACCAATCAAGGCCACAAGAAGCATCTAGAATAGGAATTTTCATTTAATTGTAAATTGCTTTTAATTTCATTTTGTAATCTAGGAGAGCCTATATAAGGGCCTTAGCTTTTACATTCAAGGGGACTGAAATTCGGGAATGAGGGATTGAAGAGGGGTCTTCGGACACCCTCCCCTCACACACTTTTCCTTCTCTTTCTTTTCTTTGTACTTTTCATTTATGAATTTTGAAGTTTCAATTTCAGTTTTAATCTTCATCTTTATTTTTCTGCATTTCTTTCTTTTCTATTTTGGTAGAGCAATGATCAACTAACTCTTTTCATTGGGTTAGAGAGCTCTATTGTAATTCAATGGATCAATCGTAGTTCTTATTCTTCTTCTTCTTCTATCTTTTCTCTTGATTTTAGTAGAAAGCTTTCAATCTTCATCCAATTGGGTAGTTATCTTGGAAAAAAAGCTATTCATACTTGGATCTCTTCTGAACCTTGAAAGTGGAATGAAGAGATCATGCTAGAAATGCTTTCTCATGTTGGACCAAATTGGGGTTGGATGGGTATGTGACTATAACCCTACCAACACTTGATTTGGGAAAGCATGTAGTATAATCAGTGACCATACTTCATCTCTTCTCATGAGCAATTGACCAAGGAATTGGCTATTGATCAAGATTTGAGAGATTGAATTACAAGGAATTGTAATTCGATCACTTAAGATTGCTAAGGAGATCAATGAACGCATTGATTGAGGAAGAGATGAGAATGAACTTGATCCGGAGGATTGCAATATCTCTTCATCCCAATGTTCATTTTATTTTTTTGTTCTTACATTTACTTTTCTTGCCATTTTACTTTTTTGCACTTTATTGCTTTCTTTACTTTTATGCCATTTAAATTTTCTTGTTGCTTATCACTCCAATCTGTTTCGTCTATCTAGGATAATCAATTAACCATTGATTGCTTAATCCGTTAATCTCTGTGGGATTCGACCTCACTCTTTTGTGAGTTATTACTTGACGACAATTCGGTATACTTGCCGAAGAGGAATTTATTGAGAGACGAGTTTTCCGTGCATCAAATTACTCACAAACCATATCACGGCATTGAATGACATAAAAGTGGGATTAAAAATCAATAATATAAGCATTAAAACGCATGTTTTCACATTCAGAATCAAATTAGGGATCAAACACAAAAGTATGCTATTTTTGTGCTTAAGTGTGAGTTCATATTCTAGAATCCCTTGAAATTAAGTCAAAATACATTGGAAAATATGGACTCATCACTAATGCCTAAGAGCACACAATTTTGGTTGTGAGAAGCAAAAGGTTTCAATGATTGAAGTAAACAAATAAAGAGATAAAAGAACAATCAAAATTGAAATTAATAAACTAATGAAGGAATAAAATAACTATGTATGTAATATCGACAAGACTCAAAATTGATGAGAATGTGTTTCAAAACATAAATGGAGCCTTGACTTGGGAAGAGTTATGGAATTCCTTCCTTGCCGTAACTACAAATATGATTATTATGATGTATTAATCTCACTAAGTCAATCCTTAACATCGAAGGATAGGTCAAGTGAGTATAATTGTTATTAATCTACAAATCCTAGCTAACTTACTAATTACCTTTGTAAGAAGCTAGCGTTAGTAAAAATAATAACAACTAAAAACCCAAGAATTATCACAAAATATTAGACACTATGGCTCTATTAATCCATATACTCACTTCCTCCAAGCCAAGGGGTGGAAATTTACCCCATAATCAAAATTGGCATTTCATCAAACACATAGATGGCATAATCATAAAACATTACAAAATTGGAAAAATGATAAAATCTATGAACCACAAAAGAAAAAAATCAACAATGGCAATCTAATAAACATATAAAAACCATCAAACATCAAATTCATGAACCAAAACTCAAAATTGCAAAACTATGCATATATTGACAAATGAATTGAAAATATACGAAAGTGTAGAACAAGTAATGTAATAAAAGAGGAATTAAAGAAATACTTACAATGAGATAGAAAAATCCAAGACCAAAATTGTAGTATAAAATGCTACAAACCCTAATTAAACCTAAGAAAATTTAAGAGAAAACCTAAACTAAACTACCCTAAAACTACTCCTAAAATGTATTCTATGAAGTATGGTAATGTACGGTGTGATATGGTGTTGCTTTCCCCTTCATATATGCTCCGAAGCCTTCAAAAATGGGCCAAAAAGCCCCTTAAATTGCGAGCCACGTGACTTTTTAATGAAGTCATGCACTGGTACCTGTGCGTACGCACACATGCTGATTTTCCTCCTGTGCGTACGCACAGAAGTTGTGCATCGGCACACTTGCTGATTTCCGTTTTGTGCATGAGCACATACCTATGCGTGGGCACAAGTACTGATTTTGACCCTTGTGCGTGGGCATAGAAGGTGTGCGTGGGCACAACCTGAAATGCTTCTCTTTTTTGATTTCTTCATGTTTTCTCCCAATTCCATACTTTTCTTCTACTCTCATCAAGCCATTCCTACCTATTACACCTGAAATTACTCATCAAACATATCAAGGCATCAAATGGAATGAAAGTGGAATAAAATTGACTAAATTAAGCACAAAATTGCATGTTTTTACAATTAGGCTCAATTTAGGGAGAGAACACAAAAGAAAGCTATTTTGATGAATAAATGTGGGTTTATATGATGAAATCCACTTAAATCAAACTAAAATATATCGTCAAATATGGAATCATCAATTCCCCCTCACTTAAAAAATAGCATGTCCTTATTGATGACAAGTCATCCTAGCCTATATTAGCTAGTCTTTTTCTTTAGTTTTCATTAGAATTATGCACTTTCTTGAGCTACAAGCAAGCTAATTGAGTAGATTTTCATGTTTCCCTTGATTGAACCAACCATATATGAATTTATGCCATTTCATGAGGTTTTATGCTATATTTGTTGCATATTATGAAAGAATGAATATCTCATGATTTTGAGCATAGCTTTGATAAGTTTGGTTGATTAATGATAGGTGAAGAAAGCTTGGAGAAAGGTTGAAGCGAAGAGGAATGGCTAGAAGTGAAGAGAGGACAATGGAATAAGTGAAATTGAACCAGGAGGCATGAAGTTAGCCCCAACGTTAGCCCCCTAACTTGGAGGCTAACGTTAGGCATGAAGATTACTGCCTGGGCTCCCCACGTTTGAGCCAACGTTAGCCCCCTAACTTGGAGGCTAACGTTGGCAAGAAAAACTTCTTCCCTGGGCACCAACGTTTGCGCCAACGTTAGACCCCTAACTTGGGGGCTAACGTTGGCACATGAACATTCAAGGAAGAGGCAAAAGTTAGCCCCAACGTTAGCCCCCTAATTTGGAGGCTAACGTTGGAACTTGAGAGTTTCTCCCCTGGGCACCAACGTTTGCGCCAACGTTAGCCCCCTAACTTGGAGGCTAACGTTGGCACATAAATTACAAAGGGGGAAGGGCCAACGTTTGCGCCAACGTTAGCCCCCTAACTTGGAGGCTAACGTTGGCGCCACTAGCATATAAGCAAGGCCAACGTTAGGGTCAAAGTTAGACCCCTAACGTTGGCACCAACGTGCATACCAGTAAATTTTGCTTGCTGCTAAGAAAAGTTGGAGCCAAAGTTAGACCCCTAACTTTGGCTCAAACTTTAGGTCCAACTTTGGCTAACCTCAAACCCGGTTCAATTGGTTCACTTTGGTTCTTCTTCAAACTTCAAGAGCAATCAACCAAGGCCTCTTTCAACCCAATTCCACCAAGAACAAAGGCCCAACTCAAGGCTTGAAGATCATTTTTGGAAAGTGTATAAATAGGATAGAATTCAAGTTATTAAGGGAGCTTTCCTTTTAGAATTTTCATAATAGTTTTCGGAGAGCTTTTGAACTTGAGTGAACTTTAATTTCTTTGTTTCCATTGCTTTTAATTTCATTTTACTTTTGTCTTGGATCTTGGATTGGAGAATTGAAGAAATTCTTTTCAATCTCAATCTTGGATCTCTCTGTTTCTTTACTGTTAATTGAATTGGCATTTCCGTTTCTGTTACTTGATCTTCATCTCTTTTCTTTGCAATTTACAATTTCCTGGCAATTGTTCTTGTTGGATCTAGGAAGGCATTGAGATCTAGACTTGGTTTTCTAGTCTCTGGGTCCTGAGATCTAAATTTCCCATTTCAATTCCCTGTTTACTGCTTCTTCTGTTCATTTACTTTTCTGCTTCATATCCGGTTCAATCCCAATTCCCTTTTACTCTTCTGTTTCATGCAATTTAATTTTTCCTTGTTTAAATTTCTGCAAATCCACATCCCAATCCCCTTTACATTTCAAGCAATTTACATTCCTTGCACTTTAAGATTCCGTAATTTACATTTCTTGCACTTTAAGTTTCTGCCATTTAATTTCTTGTTCTTTAAGTTTCAGCAATTTATTTCTTGTTCTCTTTACTTCAATGCAATTTAATTCTGCAAGTCACAAAACCATCAACCAAATCTTAATTCGCTTGACTAAATCAACCACTAAACTAAAATTGCTCAATCCTTCAATCCCTGTGGGATCGACCTCACTCCCGTTAGTTTTTATTACTTGATACGACCCGGTACACTTGCCGGTTAGATTTGTGTGTTTTGGGAGAAATTTATTTTTCCTCCAAAATATCTCATCAAGTTTTTGTCGCCGTTGCCGGGGATTGATTAGATTGACAATGATTAAGTGAAGTGGTAATCTAGATCAAGCACTTTTTCTTTAATTTTTGAATAACCCACTAACTGTTTGAATATTTGCTTGAACTAAATTTCATTCTAGCAATAGATTGAAGTGATCTTGCTGGTGTTTCTTTTGTCTTGTTTGTATGTCAGATACAGGGAGATCCGTTCCTATTTTATCTGAAGCTGATCAGAGAACTCTTAGAAGGATAAGAAGAGCCGAAAGAGGGAAAAATATTGTTGGAGAAGAAGAATCTGAGGAAGAATACCACGAGATGGAAGGAGATACATCTAATCCAGGAGGAGGAGTTAATAATCAACCACAACAAAGGAGAGTATTGGCTTCCTATACCTTTGCAAATGCTAGACATTGTGGAAGCAGCATTCTCACCCCTAATGTCAATGCAAATAACTTTGAACTGAAGCCACAACTCATCACATTGGTCCAAAACAACTGCTCATTTGGGAGAGGACCATTGGAGGATCCAAATCAACATCTATCTACCTTCTTAAGGATCTGTGACACTGTTAAATCCAATGGCGTGAATCCTGAAACCTACAAGCTTCTGCTGTTCCCGTTCTCATTAAGGGATAAGGCTGCACAATGGCTTGAAACTTTTCCCCAAGGAAGTATCACTAGTTGGGATGACTTGGTGACTAAATTTCTAGCCAAATTCTATCCACCCCAAAGAGTCATCAGGCTGAAAACTGAGGTGCAGACATTCACACAATTAGATGCCGAATCCTTGTATGAAGCATGGGAGAGGTATAAAGCCTTAATCAGAAAGTGTCCTCCAGAGATGTTCAATGAATGGGACGTGCTGCAAAATTTCTATGAAGGTCTGACATTGAAATCTCAGGAGGCATTAGATCATTCTGCTGGAGGTTCACTACAACTGATGAAAACTGCTGAGGAAGCTCAGAATCTTGTGGACATGGTGGCCAACAACCAATATTTCTTCGCTCACCAAAGAAGCCGCCAACCATCACAAAGGAGAGGAGTAATGGAGCTAGAAGGAGTGGATTCAATCCTAGCTCAAAACAAGATGATGCAGCAGCAAATTCAACAAAAATTTGAGCAAATGGCCAAGAGGATTGATAGTCTCCAAGTTGCAGCAGTTAACACTAGCCAACCATCAACCACATGGGGACAGAGTGAAGAAACTCAAGAAGAACAACAACAAGAGCAAGTGCAGTATATGCACAATCAAGGACCAAATGAAGTGTATGGTGATACATACAATCCATCCTGGAAAAACCACCCAAACCTCAGATGGGGAGATAACCATACCCAAAACCAACAACCATGGCAGAGGAACTCAAACCAACACAACCCAAGAAGCAACCAAAATCACAACCAGCAGCAGACTAACCAAAACCCCTACAGAAAACCTCAAAATAACTACCCCAACCTCAACCAATACCAATCTAATAACCAATCCACCAACCAAAATGCCTACCATCCACCACCCACATCTCATAACCCACCTCAAATATCACCTGAAGCCCAACGAATCACTCACTTGGAGACCATGATAGACAAAATGTTGAAACACCAAGAAATGGTAGCCAAGAATCAGGAAGCCTCTATGAAGAGCCTAGAGAGACAGATGGGGCAACTCTCCAAGCAAGTATCTGTTGAGAGACCTTCAAACTCACTGCCCAGTGACACAATTCCAAATCCCAAGGAAGAATGCAAGGCAATACA
This sequence comes from Arachis hypogaea, assembly GCF_003086295.3. Taxonomy (NCBI): domain Eukaryota; kingdom Viridiplantae; phylum Streptophyta; class Magnoliopsida; order Fabales; family Fabaceae; genus Arachis; species Arachis hypogaea. The sequence goes on from NC_092054.1 coordinate 86,345,183, forward strand.
ATTAAGGAGTGGAAGAGCATTGATAAGCAACAATGACACTACAAGGAAGCAAGCAGAGAACATCAAAGAACCAACGGAGGATGAGAAGCAAACAAAGGCAGATGAGGCTAATAAGCAAGTTGTGATGCCAAACAAAGGCACTGAGAAACTCAAAGAGAAGGACAACCAGCCACATAGCTTAAAGGAAGTAGCTCAGAGGCAGCAGCAAATAGGAAAAAGCATCACACCTCCACTGCCATATCCTCAGAGGTTCAACAAAGAGGTTAAAGACCAGCATTTTCACAAATTCCTTGAAATTTTTAAGAAGCTGGAAATCAATATTCCCTTGGCTGAAGCACTTGAACAGATGCCTCTATATTCCAAGTTTCTGAAGGATCTTATCAACAAGAAAAGAAGCTGGGATGAGAAAGAAACCATAATGATTGCTGAGGAATGCAGGGCCTTGATTCAAAGGGGGCTTCCTCCCAAGCTTGAGGACCCAGGAAGCTTCCTGTTGCCTTGCACCATTGGGAAATTGACAATCACTAAAGCAATGTGTGATCTCGGAGCAAGTATTAACTTAATATCATCCTCCTTGGTGAAAAAGCTGCATATAGAGGAGGTCAAACCAACACAAATGTCTCTGGAGCTGGTAGACAAGTCAATGGTATATCCCAAGGGTATAATTGAAAATCTTTTGGTCAAGGTGGACAGTTTTATATACCCTGCTGATTTTGTGGTTCTAGAATCAAACAATGAGGATGGTGATTCTGTTATACTGGAAAGGCCATTCTTGGCCACTGCTAGAGCTATCATAGACGTAGAGGAAGGGGAATTAACTCTCAGGATGCATGACCAGAGCATCACTCTGAAGGTATTACCAGAGGCACAATTCAGCAAGGAGAAGAAAGACTATATGAAGAGTGATCAGGAAAGTCACAGCAACATCCCAATGTTAAGGACTGTGCAGACTGATGAAAAAGCCCAAAAAGATGTTAGAGTACTGGCCACTGAGAAGAGAGGTCCCCAAGGAAAGCCTGCAGCCAGAAAAGAAAGATCAACAAAAGGAAAGATGAAGCGCAGGAACAAAGCAAAAAGGGGCTGGAAGAATAGAAAGATTCCAACAGAGGGGCTTTCTAAAGGTGACAAAGTGAAACTGATATATCAACAGCTGGAGGCAAATCAACAAACCGAGAATTACTACACTGTCAGCAACATACTATCATTAGAACATGCTGAAATTGAACACCAGAGAACAAAGAAGAGGATCACGGTCAGGGGAGACAAATTGAGGCCCTACAAGCACCAACCACCATAAAAGAAAGCCTCAATGTCAAGCTAGTGACAATAAAAGAGCGCTCCATGGGAGGCAACCCATGATTTAAGATTCATGTCATTTTAAATTCAATAAGTTATGATCACTTGATGCATGAATTCTTTTTTTACGAACGTGTCCATTTATTGCATGCACTATTTTGAAACATATGCTAAGTTTGGTGTGTCTTCAAGCACACTTAACCAATATTACAAAGGATTTTGTTTCACATGCTTAAAATGTTTTGATAGAGCATATGGCCGAACACTAAGTTTGGTGTCCACATAGCTTCATGAAAATTTGAAACTCATGCATCAATAATCATACATGTGTTATTTTCCAAAACCTTATAAATAGAAAAATTCTTATTCGATAATGAAGGCATTAATTGTGATGTATCCTTTGACAAAAAAAAAACAAGTTTGGTGTTCATCAAACCTTGATGCACCGATTTAAGGATACAATTAATCCTTCATGAAAAAAAAAGAGAGAAAAAGAAAGTATGATGAAAACAATTCTTATGAACATTTAACATTTGGACTTCACCAATTGGAGGAAGAAACTCATTTTCTTTATACATTACAAAATACTAAGTTTGGTGTCCTCCAAAGAGAGTGTCACGGTTCACATGAGATAAGAATTGATGGTTCACATATTTTTATTAAAAAGAACAATAGTGCTACGGTTGGATAAGACTAATGTATGTTGTCTTGTTGTGATGACTAGGAGGTCAAAGAATCTTCAATGAAAAAGACAAGACAAAGGAAAGCATAGCATAAGGACAAAATCCTATCACATGCTTCAAGGAAGAAATCTGCCACTCCTTGAGAATGATCACGGCAAAGGAAAGGGAAGGAGCAAATTTTGTCTTCATTCATCCTCACATGCATACCTTTGATCTCCATAGTGTCTAATTGCATCCTAGCCCTTCATTGCTCATTTAAAAGCATACCACCTTCAAGCCATGCACATAACCGAATCACTCCTCAACATAACAAGCCTTGTGCAACCTTTCTTCTACTCTAAACTCCAACCACTTAAACTTCTCTTCATAACTTCTTGTCATAGCAAGTCTGGACCTCATCTCTTTTTCCTCCAAACACACATCAAACTCTCCAACATTCTTCACATCACCTCTCAACCAACTAAGTAATCATGGCATCCTCCTCAAGAACCAAACGACGAAAAGGAAAAGATCCAATAGTAGAGGAAGAAACACATGAGTATGACCAATGGAGGTTCAAGTCTTGGTCTCATCAAATGCAAATTCAATGGATGAACGAGAAATAAAGAACAAAGAACAAAATCCGGAAGAGGAGATGGGAGGAACTTACATCACCAGCCACCCGAGTTAATACCAATATCATAAGAGAGTTCTATGCAAATGTCCCAAGGATTGACATGCGTGAACCCCCAACGTACAAGAGCTATGTGCGTGGGGTGGAAGTAGACTTTAGCCCGGAGGCAATCAAGAAAGTCTTGAAACTAAAGTCAGTCCGCTTTGATGAATCGGGATACCAACAAAGATTGACTGAGGATCAAGATTATGAGGAGATTGCAAGAGACATTTTTTTTGAGAACTCAGAATGGGAAGGAGACAACAAGAACAGATACAAGTTCCTGAAGAGATGTAACCTCATTCCGGAAGCAAAAGGATGGTATGAATTGATGAAAAGATCAATTCTGGGGACAGTGAACACCTCAGAAGTTAACAGGGAGAGAGCCTTAATGCTGCATTGTATCATGGTGGGTGGAGAAATAAGAGTTCACGAGATCCTTGCAAGAGACATTCAAAAGATAGCTGAAAAGAATTCGGCCGGATCTTGGTTGTACTATCCGAGCACCATTTGGAAGTTGTGTGCAAAGGCTAAAGTTCCATTGGAAGAAGAGAATCCAATGTGGTTAAGCCAAGGCATGCCCATAACCATTGAACGAATGATGATGCCCCTTGAAGCACATCAAGGCCGAAGACCACATGGAGGAAGGGAAAGAGAAGAGCCAATGGAAGAAGATGAGCCACACATAGAAGAAGAGCCACAAGAGGAGGAGGAGCAGCCACACTTTTTCCCACATGGCAATATGGATATGACTCAAATGCAAGAAGCAATAGGGAGGTTGTCTCAACAGTACACGAGAATCCAAGCAAGGCAAGAGGAATATCATTCTCTGTACATGCAAAACCAACAAGCACAAGAAGAAAGAGAGCTAAGAATAATAAACAAACAAAATGAATTCGAGTCAAGATTCCTTGTAATGCAAGAAGAACATGCCTTTCAATCTCATGAATCTTTTGGGAAGTTGGAACAAATGCAAGCTGAAAGTTTGAAGGCTTTCAAGGAGTTCACAACACTCCAAGAAGCAAGGTATGAAGTGCAAGCCGATTACAATGTCAATAGCCAAATCAAACTAAACTATATTGGAGAACATATGCACAACATGGATCCGGCATTCCCAACTTTTGATGAATTTTTCAAAATGAGAAGTGAGGTAGAAGTAAACAAGGCTATGAGACTTGAAGATAGAGTGGAGAAGGCTATGAATAATGCTGGCTTTTGGCAAGATCAACAGGCACCAAACAAGGATGGTGGGAACACTAGCAGCCAAGTGTATGAAAGGAGAAAGAAGAGGCATGACAAATGAAAGGTGGACTTGCTCCTTGCTCCTAACTTTGCATTGTGTTTGTTTCTTTCAAAATAAGTAGGCTAGTTTTTATGTTTGCTTGTGTGTTCATTTTCACTTAACAAGAAGCATGTGTTGTCCCCTGCATCTTTTAATTCAATAAAAGAACAGTTTGAATGTGAAGTAAAATAGTCTCTGTTAGTTAGAAGTAGAATAAAAGTAAGTGGTGGTATGTGTGTGATTGTATAATAGCTCACTTTGAATGAATAAAGAGCTAGGATATCTCCTTCTAAGTAAAGAGTGGCCTACTGTCTATGAATCTCAATTGAATTAAATTCCTTGGTTAGAAAGAAAAACAAAAAGAAGGAAAGAACAAAGAGAGCCAAAAAGTGGCAAAACAAAAGAAAAACAAAAAGAAACAAAGCTGGACACCAATAGCTTGAACCTTAAAATATATGCCTGTGATGTTTTTGTACTAGGATCTGCTTAGATTAGTAAGCTCTTAGGAGTGTCTCAACACTTGGTGACTTGGGTTAACTAACCCGGGATCATCAGCTGAAAGTCCACTATCAAGAGCAACCTAACTACAAGGCATTTAGTAGCCCAAAGAGGTGCTGGGCATCAATGTTTTAAGAAGGAATGTGAGCCAAGTGTCTATGGTGAATAATGTGTCAAGTATAAAGAAAAGAAAATGAACTTGCTACACATGACACTCAAATAAAGCTTTTGAATAAAGTAATAGCCAAGGATAAAGGAATAATGAGAGGTCATAGCAGTATGTCACTTGAAGCTTGAAGGAGACTTTCTAGGCCTAGGAGTCAATAAGAAGTGAGTATTTGCATATCCACATAAAACCCCATGAACTATCAATAATACTCTGCTAGCATGAACTTCCTCTTCCATTTCATTCTTTCTTCTTAATAATTCATTTCTTGCTTGGGGACAAGCAAGCTTTAATTTTGGTGTTGTGATGACAAGTCATCCTAGCCTATTTTAGCTAGTCTTTTTCTTTAGTTTTCATTAGAATTATGCACTTTCTTGAGCTACAAGCAAGCTAATTGAGTAGATTTTCATGTTTCCCTTGATTGAACCAACCATATATGAATTTATGCCATTTCATGAGGTTTTATGCTATATTTGTTGCATATTATGAAAGAATGAATATCTCATGATTTTGAGCATAGCTTTGATAAGTTTGGTTGATTAATGATAGGTGAAGAAAGCTTGGAGAAAGGTTGAAGCGAAGAGGAATGGCTAGAAGCAAAGAGAGGACAATGGAATAAGTGAAATTGAACCAGGAGGCATGAAGTTAGCCCCAACGTTAGCCCCCTAACTTGGAGGATAACGTTAGGCATGAAGATTACTCCCTGGGCTCCCCACGTTTGAGCCAACGTTAGCCCCCTAACTTGGAGGCTAACGTTGGCAAGAGAAACTTCTTCCCTGGGCACCAACGTTTGTGCCAACGTTAGACCCCTAACTTGGGGGCTAACGTTGGCACATGAACATTCAAGGAAGAGGCAAAAGTTAGCCCCAACGTTAGCCCCCTAATTTGGAGGCTAACGTTGGAACTTGAGAGTTTCTCCCCTGGGCACCAACGTTTGCGCCAACGTTAGCCCCCTAACTTGGAGGCTAACGTTGGCACATAAATTACAAAGGGGGAAGGGCCAACGTTTGCGCCAACGTTAGCCCCCTAACTTGGAGGCTAACGTTGGCGCCACTAGCATATAAGCAAGGCCAACGTTAGGGTCAAAGTTAGACCCCTAACGTTGGCACCAACGTGCATACCAGTAAATTTTGCTTGCTGCTAAGAAAAGTTGGAGCCAAAGTTAGACCCCTAACTTTGGCTCAAACTTTAGGTCCAACTTTGGCTAACCTCAAACCCGGTTCAATTGGTTCACTTTGGTTCTTCTTCAAACTTCAAGAGCAATCAACCAAGGCCTCTTTCAACCCAATTCCACCAAGAACAAAGGCCCAACTCAAGGCTTGAAGATCATTTTTGGAAAGTGTATAAATAGGATAGAATTCAAGTTATTAAGGGAGCTTTCCTTTTAGAATTTTCATAATAGTTTTCGGAGAGCTTTTGAACTTGAGTGAACTTTAATTTCTTTGTTTCCATTGCTTTTAATTTCATTTTACTTTTGTCTTGGATCTTGGATTGGAGAATTGAAGAAATTCTGTTTCAATCTCAATCTTGGATCTCTCTGTTTCTTTACTGTTAATTGAATTGGCATTTCCGTTTCTGTTACTTGATCTTCATCTCTTTTCTTTGCAATTTACAATTTCCTGGCAATTGTTCTTGTTGGATCTAGGAAGGCATTGAGATCTAGACTTGGTTTTCTAGTCTCTGGGTCCTGAGATCTAAATTTCCCATTTCAATTCCCTGTTTACTGCTTCTTCTGTTCATTTACTTTTCTGCTTCATATCCGGTTCAATCCCAATTCCCTTTTACTCTTCTGTTTGATGCAATTTAATTTTTCCTTGTTTAAATTTCTGCAAATCCACATCCCAATCCCCTTTACATTTCAAGCAATTTACATTCCTTGCACTTTAAGATTCCGCAATTTACATTTCTTGCACTTTAAGTTTCTGCCATTTAATTTCTTGTTCTTTAAGTTTCAGTAATTTATTTCTTGTTCTCTTTACTTCAATGCAATTTAATTCTGCAAGTCACAAAACCATCAACCAAATCTTAATTCGCTTGACTAAATCAACCACTAAACTAAAATTGCTCAATCCTTCAATCCCTGTAGGATCGACCTCACTCCCGTGAGTTTTTATTACTTGATACGACCCGGTACACTTGCCGGTTAGATTTGTGTGTTTTGGGAGAAATTTATTTTTCCTCCAAAATATCTCATCACTTATGCTAATCACAATCAAAGGAGAATGACAGAAGGCAAGCAAGTTATTCAATGCACTACGTACATGCATGAAACTATGCTATATATATATATATATATATATATATATATATATATATATATATATATATATATAGTTCCTATTGATTTGGTGAAAACAAATAATCAAATTTCCAACCAAGAGTATAGACATATAGGGTTAAGAAAAGAAGTAGCTCAATGCAATCAAAATCCAAAGAATTGATTCAAATTCCAAAATGAAGCAACTTGCAAGAATATACATGATAAGAAGGGTGGAAACATAGAATTGAGTGATCGAACCCTCACTAGGTGTGTATACACTCTAATCACTCGGTGGTTAGGGTCAATTCACTCAAGTCTCCTCCTAATCGTGCTTTCATGGATTTGCTTTTCATCTAACAATCAAAAAATATGTGATGCATGAATGCAAGTGTCATGAGGTATTTAGAAGGTTGTAATGGGGTTGGGGTAAGGGTAAGATGAATATATGGCTAAGTGGACTAAAAGATTGAATCTTTGATTAGGTTAAGTATCCAACTCAACCTATATCAATGAAATCACAAAAATGCATTCTAGCCACCCATTACTTCTTTTCACACACATTCATGCCTTAGTTTCTATTCAAAACACATATGCAATTCTTATTCATTTTTTCCATTTTCTTTGGGATAACTTTTGTCCCATCTTATTACTATCTTTTTTTCTTTCATTTTATTTTTTTTCTTTTCTATTTCTTTTTCTTTTTATTTTGTCCCATTTTTCAAATTTTTCCCTGAAATACCCAAAGCAAACATTTTCATTCACTACCAATATTTTCTAAAGATTTCCTCCACACTTAAATGAAACACACACCTTAACCTAAGCTAATCAAATAAGCAATTCAAGGTTATTCATGGTTTTTCGCTTAAGGTTGTGATGTGGTGATATTTCAAACAATGGGATTAATTAAGGCTCAAAGGGTTAACAATAGTAGATGTAAGGGTATGGCTATATGGGTGAGTAAGCTTTAATTGAAATAATGGCCTCAATCATGCTCAATGCATTCAAACATCAAATATCAGAAATAAAGAATCAAGCAAAACCAAGATCACAATCATAGAAGGAGCATATCACACAAGAACAAAATAGTGGTTAAAATATGAAACCACTCATTGTAGGCTCAACAACTCACAGGGTTATTTGTTCTATCTCTCTTCTATGTTCCATAAAAATCATTCAAGCAAGTTTAAAAACAATTTTCCAAATCAATTCAATAGAACGCCCTAAAAACAAAAATCTTGGAAATTTTTGTTGTTTTTCACCAAAATTATTTCCTATATGTATGTATGATGTGATGGATGAAATTTAAAAGATTTCCTAGTTCTCTTCATAATTTTCAACATCGCACAAATTAACATGAACAATTAGGACCAAAATTGAACTAGTTGCTATGATTTTCACATAATCCAATCACAACTTCTATCTATAAAAAATATATACTAAGTGAAATATGCAAAAATGCAACATACATAAAATATATACCAACTAAAAATGGAAAATACAATAGTATAAGCTAAGATATATATACTAGAAGAAAATGCAATGCAACAATAAAAGATACTACAAATATCTACAAGAACATAATAAAAGGAAACAAAAATAAAGTGCAAAGTGTTCGAAAAGAAAGTTTACTCCCCAAAAATGGTGAATCCTCCTCCACACTTAAGCATTGCACGGTCCTTCGTGCACGAACACACTCCAGGGGAAATGTCTCTCAAGTGCTCCATGATGGGTTGGAACCGGAATTCCAACACCTAAAACTCACCGGCAAGTGTACCGGGTCACATCAAGTAGTAAAACTCACTTAGAGTGAGGTCGATCCCACAGGGATTGATGGATCAAGTAACTTTAGTGGGTGATTAGTTTAGTCAAGCTAACATTGAAGTGAAATTTGATGAAATGTAGCCAACAGACTGTAAATTCCAGGAATCTTAAAGATGCAGAAAGTAAAATTGCAAGTAACTTAAAGAACAAGAAAGTAAAATAGCTGAAACTTAAATTGCAAGAGAAGTAAATTGCATGAACATAAATGACAAGAAAGGTAAATTACATGAAAAGTAAAGGGGGGCTTGGTGCTGGAAATTAAAGGAAGCAATAGATCAAAGCTTAGAACAATTGCATGAAAATTAAACTTGTAGGAAAAGTAAATCAGATCATGGACAGAAATATAAAATGCAGAACAATTGCAGAAGGATCAAATTTCTTGAAAGTAAATTGAAGGCAAATGAGAATAGAAAGCAATAGGAACCAAAGATCAAAATCAAGCTCAATGTAAATTGAATTGTAAACTTGTAGCAAAAGAAAATTGTAGCAGAAGAGAAATTGAAGTTGCAAAAGAAGAAGATTTAAAACAGCAAATAAAATTTGAATTATTTAGAAGAAGAACAAAGAGATTTTAGAGTGAGAATTAAAACAGAAAACTTAGCTCTCAATCCTAATTCCCCCTAGTGCTCTCGAGTAGAGTTAGCCTTCTCTATGAAATGAGAATGATGCCTTTATATAGGCTTTCTACAAAATGAAAATAAAATAAAACAAATTACAATTTAAATGAAATTCCTAATTTAATTGATCCTTATGCCTTTGAGTTAATGGGCTTTGCTTGCTTTGGATTTGAAGAAGAGTGGGTTGATTTGGATTAGGACTTTTTCAAATTGGTGAAGAATTGAATTTATATGAAATTTTGGTTGAATTTTGGCCCATGGGTGACACTCCTAGTAGAGCGCTCAGCTCTCACCAAGAGCACAGCATCCAAGCTTTGTTTTGGCCTTGCAATGTGCGTGACAAGCTCCCTGGACAGCATCAGGGTAGCGCTCAGCTCTCCCCAAGAGCGCAGCATCCTTGCTTCCTTGGTGAGGTATCCGTGTTCAAGCCTTGGGGGTTGCACTCTTGCCCAATTTCCTTGCATTTTCTTTGGGAGAGAGCATGACAATGCTCTCCAAGAGAGCACTGTACTCTCCAAGTGAGCGCTACTTTACTTTGGAGTGAGGCTCCAGCTTCGAACTTTGGTGGAAGCATTGGCTGATTTTTTTGCTTGTTTTTGGCCCTTAAAGATGCATTTCACTCGTGCCTCAATTTCATGTCAAATATGGATTTCCATATATAGTTGGAAAGCTCTGAATGTCGTCTGTCCAACGCAACTGGAAGCATATAAATCGGACATCTGTAGCTCAAGTTATAGCCCTTCGAAGGAGGCATGGTCATGCTGTAAATGCCCAGATTTAACTTAGCAAAATTTCTTGCTTCCAAGCTGAAATTGAACTCTTATAGCGCTCAGTTCACTCAATGAGCACAGCACTCCTTGATTTGGTCATGGGCCACGCTTTTAAAAGCGTGGCCTAAGGCTCCAAAGTGTGCTCCAACTTCAAAGTGTGTCCCAAAGCTCTTTTTTTCTCCTTTTTAGCTTATTTTGTGCTTCTTTGCTTCTTTTTCTTCTTATTTCCTACAAGATTTATAAAATTAAAAGATCAAAAAAATATACAAATTAAGCACAAAAGCATTCAATATTTAAGCTCAAATCATCAATTTCTTGTATGAAAAAGCATAGAAAAACATGACATGATGACATGTCATCACAACACCAAACTTAAACCTTGCTTGTCCCCAAGCAAGAAAAGAATTATGCACTTAAGATTGACAATCCAAGGTAAGAAGAATAGCAAGTTAATGTTCATGGTAAGCTAGTTTCTTATGCATGCTACAATCACAAAAGAAATGTAAATGATTGATGCTTCCATCTAGCTCATTTTATGAAATCTTTCTCTTATATTTCTTCCTTGAAACAAGCTTTTGATTTTCTTATTAGCTTCTCCTTTTTGCGTGCTTTGCCCCATGAGTTGATAACAAAGCTACGACTTCTAAATGCTTTGTTTTCAAGTATTACCACTTGATACATAAGCACCACAAGCATTTAATTAGAGGACTTCATTAAGCTCATTTGTTTCTTTTCTTGACTCTCTAATCATTGATGCTCAGAGCCTTGAGCTTTGAGGGAGTGCATTTGCACTTTGAGCCTAGCCTTGACTCTAAGTATTTTGTTTTCAAGCTTTTTGCTTGATACATAAACACCATAAGTACTTAACAATGGAATTATCATTGGTACTCAGAGCCTTCAGCTTTCTCATTCTTTCCCTTTTTTCTTTCTTGCCTTAATTTGTAATTACTTCTTCAAGGTTTTCATGATTTCAAAAGATTTCACAAAATGCACTAGATGAAAACTTCAATTAAATAAAATCCAATGCAATTGAGCAACAATTAATCATACTAGCTTTCCAAAACTTGTATGCACATGCTAAGTTCTTCTTTAATTCCTTGTTTGTTTATGATCATGATGCTTTATTGCTTTTGAACTCACAAAACTCAAGTTGGTAGTTATAATGCCACAGCAACATGTTTCAAATCAAGATTCAAGCTATGCTTTATTCATACACAAATGTAAATAGAGAAGATAAAGTCAATCATGAAATTTAAGTGCTGGAAACAAATGAGAAGAAAAGGAGCTCTACAATCTTGTAGTTTATCTTCATTATTGTTGTCCTTTTTCCTCTATTCTTCCTCTTTCCTTTGTCAAACTCAGAATGCTTGCTCATCCTTAAGCAACAATTAGAACAATGGCTATGGGGCTAAGATGGATCTTGAATGTCTTACACAATAAAATGTTAGTAGTACATATGTTCTAAGCAAGCAAAATTAAAGATAATAATCATGGCACAAGAGACAGAGACATTGTGATTGCAAACATAAGAAGGTGAGCACAATACATTGCATAAAAGATAAGTGGCACACCAAACTTAGTGTGACACTTTCACTTGGAATTAATGCAAGTATCTAGTAAAGATTAGAAGCAAATTTTTGTTGCATAGCAACACCAAACTTAGAATGCAATCCTATGTCAATTTATTTGAACAAAAACTAAGCAAATGAAACTGTTAGATGTTAAATACAATTATCAAGCCAAGAATCTGTCATGAATAAAGCTCTCTTGGTAATGTATTAACAAACACAGTAAATAAAAGAAAGCATTTAAAACAAGGAAATGACTAAAAACAAAGAGAAAACTAAAATTGTCTAACTAAAAGAAAGATAACAGTGCAAAGAACATTATGATTATACAAACAAGTGGTGTTGCTGAATGAATTGCATAGAAAAATAAGTGGCACACCAAACTTAGAATCTTAGTGTGACACTTCCATGTAGAATTGATGCAATCATTCAAAGGGATTGAAAACAAATTGTTGCAGGGCAACACCAAACTTAGAATGTAACCATATGCTAATTTATTGAATTTAAACAAAGCAAAGAGAGAAAACAAAGCAGAGAAGAGAAATTATACCTACGGTTGACATGTTGTTCACTTTCTTCCACTTCTTCTAGTTTGTTAAGAGGAATGACCTTAAGGGGGGAGAATATTCAGCTACTGTCCCTTGTCTTGGCCTTTCCTCAGCAAGCTTCCTTTTGCAAATGGCTTGATTGATCTTGCTTGCTGAATCAGGGATAAGATTGGTGCTCTTGCTAGTTGCCTTCACTCTTTTGAATTCAAAACTTGGTTGCTGTGTGATTATTGGAGTTTTGTATTCATCCAGAGCCTTTTGAATTGGTGGTTCCATGAACTCTTCCTTCATGTAATTCTCTACCTCACTTGAGTGTAAATTTTCTGGAATGACTTCCTCACTTTCTTGCTCCTCCACTCCTTTCTTTGCACCCAACATTTGACTTAATAGCTTTTTCATTGAGGAGGTTTGTTGATCTTCCCAATATTTCTTCATCTCCTCTTCATATCTTTTAATTTCAGAGTCAATTGTTGAGACTTTTTGGTCCAAGGGAGTTTGAGGAGGTTGTGATTGTTCAGGTTCTCTTGTCATCTCAAGTGCAGTTTCAGGTTCCAATACTTTCACCACCACTTCCTTTTTTGCAATTTCACTTGACACCGGGGCTTCCTCATCTTGCTTTTCCTCTTTCTTCTTTCTACTCAACAATTGAGCTAACATCACTTCCATGTTTTTGAGGGATTTCTCTTGTTCTTTCTAAACTTTCGTTGTCTTCTCCTCATATCTTTTGAGCATGGACTCAAGCTTTGAGAACCTTGAGTGGTTCATGGAAGTTTGTGTGGGTGGTGAGTTTTGAAAGGGGCTTTCTGTTGAAGCATGGTCAAGTGATGATATCTTTGGATGAATATCATATGGAGCATTATAATTCTCTTCCCAGCCACCATTAGAATCATGACTTGCATCATTTTGTGGTGGAGAGAAATATCCCATATGGTTTTCTTGCTCATCTTGTGTCTCTGAAGCAAATCTCCATGGATTGGAGTGCTTAGAATTTGTATTTTCTTGGTGATATTCTCAGCCACCATTAGAGATTGATGATGGTGGGTAATATCCCATAAAATTTTGTTTGACCATAAGATGATTTGAACTCCATTTGTATTTTGTAAAATGCAACATCAATGAAAATTGAAATTCATGTGACAAAGAAAGAATTTCTTAGTGAAGCAATAGCTCAAACACCTTGCTATCAACTTAAAACAGAGAACAAAAATAAAGAAAATGCTTGATCTAGACTTCTCACCCACTTAATCATTGTTGATCTAAATCAATCCCTGGCAACGGCGCCAAAAACATGATCGGTTGGAACCGGAATTCCAACACTTAAAACTCACCGGCAAGTGTACCGGGTCGCATCAAGTAGTAAAACTCACTTAGAGTGAGGTCGATCCCACAGAGATTGATGGATCAAGCAACTTTAGTAGGTGATTAGTTTAGTCAAGCTAACATTGAAGTGAAATTTGATGAAATGTAGCCAATAGAATGTAAATTGCAGGAATCTTAAAGATGCAGAAAGTAAAATTGCAAGAAACTTAAAGAACAAGAAAGTAAAATAGCTGAAACTTAAATTCCAATAGAAGTAAATTGCATGAACTTAAATGACAAGAAAGGTAAATTGCATGAAAAGTAAAGGAGGGCTGGGTGCTAGAAATTAAAGGAAGCAATAGATCAAAGCTTAGAACAATTGAATGGAAATTAAACTTGTAGGAAAAGTAAATCAGATCATGGACAGAAATATAAAATGCAGAACAATTGCAGAAGGATCAAATTGCTTGAAAGTAAATTGAAGGCAAATGAGAACAGAAAGCAATGGGAACAAAAGATCAAAATCAAGCTCAATGTAAATTGAATTGTAAACTTGCAGCAATAGGAAATTGTAGCAGAAGAGAAATTGAAGTTGCAGAAGAAGAAGATTTAAAATAGCAAATAAAATTTGAATTATTTAGAAGAAGAACAAAGAGATTTCAGAGTGAGAATTGAAACAGAATTCCTTCAATTCTCCACCCAAAATTCCAAACAAAAAGAAAGAAACGCAAAAGCAAGAACAAGGAGGAGAGAACTCAGCTCTCAATCCTAATTCCCCCTAGTGCTCTCTATTAGAGTTAGCCTTCTCTATGAAATGAGAATGATGCCTTTATATAGGCCTTCTACAAAATGAAAATAAAATGAAACAAATTATAATTTAAATAAAATTTCTAATCTAATTGATCCTTATGCCTTTGAGTTAATGGGCTTTGCTTGCTTTGGATTTGAAGAAGAGTGGGTTGATTTGGATTTGGCCTTTTTCAAATTGGTGAAGAATTGAATTTAAATGAAATTTTGGTTGGATTTTGGCCCATGGGTGACACTCCCATTAGAGTGCTCAGCTCTCACCAAGAGCACAGCATCCAAGCGTTGTTTTGGCCTTGCAATGTGCATGACAAGCTCCCTGAACAGCATCAGGGTAGTGCTCAGCTCTCCCCAAGAGCGTAGCATCCTTTCTTCCTTGGTGAGGTATCCGTGTTCAAGCCTTGGTGGTTGCACTCTTGCCCAATTTCCTTGAATTTTCTTTGGGAGAGAGCACGACAATACTCTCCAAGAGAGTGCTGTGCTCTCCAAGTGAGCGCTACTTTGCTTTGGAGTGAGGCTCCAGCTTCGAACCTTGGTGGAAGCATTGGCTGATTTTTTTGCTTGTTTTTGGCTCTTAAAGATGTATTTCACTCATGCCTTAATTTCATGTCAAATATGGATTGCCATATATAGTTGGAAAGCTCTGAATGTCAGCTTTCCAACACAACTAGAAGCACATCAATTGGACATCTGTAGCTCAAGTTATAGCCCTTCGAAGGAGGCATGGTCATGCTCTGAACGCCCAGATTTAACTTAGCGAAATTTCTTGCTTCCAAGCTGAAATTGAACTCTTATAGCGCTCAGTTCACTCAATGAGCGCAGCACTCCTTGATTTGGTCATGGGCCACGCTTTTAAAAGCGTGGCCTAAGGCTCCAAAGTGTGCTCCAACTTTAAAGTGTGTCCCAAAGCTCTTTTTTTCTCCTTTTTAGCTTATTTTGTGCTTCTTTGCTTCTTTTTCTTCTTATTTCCTACAAGATTTATAAAATTAAAAGATCAAAGAAACATACCAATTAAGCACAAAAGCATTCAATATTTTAGCGTAGAAAAACATGACATGATGACATGTCATCACTTCACCTTCAGCTAGTGGATGCGGGGGCTTGGGTTGTATGGAAACCGCCAAGTCTAATGCATTCTCGGCATTTTCGTCCATGGTGTCCTTCTCCTCTCCCGGCTCCTTGCCTTCACGTCTCATTCTTAAAAAGAATGAATAAAGTATAATTAAGAATCATAGGGTAAGTAGCACCAAAAGGTAAAGTAAGATGCAAATAAGCATCTAATTGAGGGAGTTTGCATAATGGTGTGGTATGATGAAAATGAGCCATATGTGTGTTCCAATTATGCGTGCAGTTAGAAGACACACAATGGCCGGTTAAAACGGTATCCACACCATCAAAAAGTAAGCATGAGTTCCTCAACTAAATGGCCTAAGTTGCATCCAATGAATAAGCATCAACTAGACTCAAGCAAGCTTAGGCAATTACAACAAGAGTGAATTGAATTTAGGAAATATTGGATATTGAAATTGTGCAAGTGAAAACGAAAAATTAATAACATAGCACAACAAGCAATAACCAATTCAATGATGAAAAGAAAACTACTTATTCATCCTTAGGAATAATGAAATAATCACATGTATAAGATGCTTGTTATAAAAAATGGCAAGTCTTGATAAGAATTAGGTCAAGTCAACTCAAAAAGAAAATGCAAAGCATTAACAAGGAACAAATACCTTCTTATGTGATTATATTGACTTAAAAACCATGATGAACAAGCAATTCAATTCAATTCACTAAATTCCATGTGCACTCATAAAAGTTTCACCTAATATGCAACAAAATGTAAATGTGCAGATCCAATTAGGTGCTAGTAATTTAAGGCAAAGTACAAGTGCATCGATGAAATTCAACCAAGATACAACCCAATCAACATGAAACAAACACTTGCAACTTATTCAATGAAGAAACAACTAAACCAAACTAATATAATTACTGAAATGAAAATAAAATGTAATGAAAAGTAAGTAAAACAAGTAGGAAAACCGGAGAAGAGTAGGAGAAGAGAGGGATGGAGGGGGCGGAAGTGTGTTAGGGCTTAATTCAAAGTGCAATAAAAATTTTGCCCAAAACAACACTTGTGCATACGCACAAGCACGTTTGCGCATGGACACTAGGTGAATAGGGTAAGTGAGCGGACGCACAAGGTGTGCAAATACTCTGAACAGAGTGGGAATCAAGAAGTGCGTGTGCGCACTAGGATGTGCGCACACACAGAAGACTTTTTTTTTTAGGTTGAGGATCATGTGTGCATGCGCACAAGGGTATGTACGCATGCACAGGTACAAAGTTTGGCAGTGGTTCCTACGCACAGACTGTGCCGGCACTCCCACTAGAGGGAGTGTATGGGAGTGTGCATACGCAAAGCCCTGTGCGACGAATAAACGGGTGCGCGCGCACGCACAAGGCGCAGGAAAACAGGGGAGCGACCACGCACAAGGCGTGCGACCACTCCAAATAGAGGCTGTGCAGGCTAGTGTGTGTACGCACAGGTGGGTGCGTATACACAGAAGGTGAAATTTTGTTGTTGTGTGTGTACGCACAAGTGTGTGTGCACGCACATGCCCTATTTTTTCCAAAAATATTTCTTCAAAATCTAAAGTACCAAGCCTTAGCTCAACCAAAATTCAACGCCAAAATATTCAAAACTTCACAAAATCATGATCCATATACAAATTAACATATCTAAGCTCAAAATTAAACTAATCCTAAGCTAGATAAAAAGCAAAATGCAATGAAATAAGACTATAAACAAAGAGAAAGGGGTAAGAAAGATGTTACCATGGTGAGGTGTCTCCCACCTAGCAGTTTGGAATATAGTCCTTCAGTTGGACTTTTTGAGGAGGCTCTTGTTAGGGTGGCTTGTGTTTCCACTCCTCCTTAGATCTTCATCCAAGCTTGCACTTCATAGGTCCTCCGGGATCCCATGTCCTAGTTTCTCGTTCTCCATCTTGTTGATCTCTATGCTCCAAGCCGGATGGACAAGCTCTCAATTTACCATTGAAGCACCTCAACATTCTCCGGAAATCACCCAATTGTGCTTTATACCATGCTTGAATCCCAAGGCTTGAATTGTCTTTCTTGATGAGCTTTGGACTCCTTTGGAAACCAACACTCCTTTCTACACCATGTACCAACCCAAGGAGGACTTGAAGTTGGTAATCCGTTTCCAAGATAGCATATTAATGGGGGCCAATAAAGCTTATAGATGTGATTGCCACACACTCAATGTGCTCTTAGAGCAGAGTTGCTTCCTCACCAACTTCCTCTTCCCCATCACTTTAAGTCTTACCTTGGAGGTTGTGTGATGTCCACATCAACCTCTCCTTCAAATCCAAAGAGGGAAGGTTTGTCAAGATCATAGAGGGGAGTGACCAATGCGGACAAAAAATCCTCAATGATGGAATCCGCATCTCGGCCAATGTCCCTCCATTCTCCCTTTACCTCCTTCGGTTCATATACTTCACTTTCTCCCTCTTGTTGCATGTCATGCTCTAACTCCTCTTCTTTCCCTTGTGGTTCCATGCTCTCTTCTTCACTACACCCTTTAATCGATGATTCACATTCTTCAAGAGAAGTGTCTTGATCGGATGAGCGTAGAAGAACCAAGCAGTTTACCGCTTTGGCTATAGTGGCAATGAATTACGCTTGAGTCTTTCGGAATCCTTCTTACACTTAGAGAAAGGTTTGAAGGTCTTGATGGTCTTGGGCCAAGGGTGGGAAAGTTTCACATTGGGGGTGAAAGTTGAGGTTCATAGTTTGGGAGAAAGGTTGTATATGTGAGAGGTAGTTCATGTTGATGCATATCTTGAGGTGGTTTGTAAGAAGGTGGATGATGTTATTGGTAGTGTGGTTGAAAATGTGGTGATTGAGGATTATGTTGACAGTATGGGTTATAGGTATATGGTGGTGGAAGTATGTTATCGTTGTGCGTTCCACCATATCCTTGATTTGGGTATGCATATTGGGAAGGGTTTTGCTTATTGCAGTATAGATGTGGATGGTTGCTCCTTCCAAAATTGATTCTCCAATCCAATGATGCAATCTAAAATTGAAGTTATCAAACCCTACACAAATGATCACAAACAAACTCCAAACCAAGAGGATTATAACTCATAGAGAAAAATTGAAAATAAAACTAAAGACATTAATTAACAAAATAAACAAAGTCCTAATTACCAACAAAATCAAACAAACAACCAAAAAGAATCTATTCACACTATTCACATATTAAAAACAACCAAAACTATAGCACTCATGGCGTTAGTTCCCCGGTAACGGCGCCAAAAACTTGAAAGAGTAAAACCGTGGACTTAGAAGTCTTTAACAAAATAATTCTGTTTCAAGTATAGTTCCAAGCCAACGAATAATGCTCAAATCAAATTTCAATTTCAAAATATGTCACAATTCAAATCAAATTAACCGAGAGTATTTAAACTCCCGGGTCGTCTTCCCTAGGAACTAATGCCTAAGAGCGCACAATTTTAGTTGAGAGAAGTAAGGGGTTTCAATGATTGAAGTAAATAAATAAAGAGATAAAAGAACAATCAAAATTGCAATTAATAAACTAATGAAGGAATAAAATAACTATGTATGTAATATGGACAAATAAGACTCAAAATTGATGAAAATGTGGTTCAAAACATACATGGAGCCTTGACTTGGGATGAGTTATGGGATTCCTTCCTTGCCATAACCACGACTATGATAATCATAATGGATTAATCTCACTAAGTCAAACCTTAACATCGAAGGATAGGTCAAGTGAGCATAATTGTTATTTATCCACAAATCCTAGCTAACATACTAATTACCTTAGTAAGAAGCTAGCGTTAGTGGAAACAATAACAACTAACAACCCAAGAATTATCACTAAATGTCGGACATTATGGCTCTAGTAATCCATATACTCACTTTCCCCAAGCCAAGGAGTGAAAATTTACCACATAATCAAAATTGGCATTTCATCAAACGCATAGAGAGCATAATCATAAAACAAGACAAAATTGGGAAAATGATGAAAACTAAGAACCACAAAAGAACAAAATCAACAATGGCAATCCAATAAACATATAAAAACCATCAAACATCAAATTCATGAACCAAAACTCAAAATTGCAAAACTATGTATATATTGACAAAGAAATGAAAATATATGAAAGTGTAGAACAAGTCATGTAATAAAAGAGGAATTAAAGAAATACTTACAATGAGATAGCAAAATCCAAGACCAAAATTGAACTATAAAATGCTACAAACCCTAATTAAACCTAAGAAAATTTGAGAAATAATCTAAACTAAACTACCCTAAAACTACTCCTAAAATGTATTCTATGAAGTATGGTAATGTATGGTGTGATATGGTGTTACTTCCCCCTTCATATATGCTCTAAAGCCTTCAGAAATGGGCCAAAAAGCCCCTCAAATCACGAGCCATGTGACTTTTTTAATGAAGTCACGTGCTAGTACCTGTGCGTACACACACATTCTGATTTTCCTCCTGTGCATACGCACAGAAGTTGTGCATGGGCACACTTTCTGATTTCCGTTCTGTGTGTGGGCACAGATGTGTGCATGGGTACAGGTATTGATTTTGACCCTTGTGCATGGGCACAGAAGGTGTGCGTGGGCATAGGCTGAAATGCTTCTCTCCTTTGATTTCTTCATGTTTTCTCCCAAGTCCATGCTTTTGTTCCACTCTCATCAAGCCATTCCTACCTATTACACCTAAAATCACTCATCAAACATATCAAGACATCGAATGGAATGAAAGTGGAATAAAATTGACTAAATTAAGCACAAAGAGAACACAAAAGTATGCTATTTGGATGAATAAATGTGGGTTTATATGATGAAATCCACTCAAATCAAACCAAAATATATCGTCAAATATGGACTCATCAGTTTTATATATATATATATATTTAAATATTCTCCGACCAGCCTTATCTTTGCAGGCTGAGTTAGGAGCTCGTTTATTCTATACCCTTGACCTTCTGTTCTCACTTTCTATATATATATATATATATATATGTTCATGTACCTTAGCTTTCTTTTTGCGCAAGTAACCTTATTTTCTGAGCGTTGCGCTTTTAATTTTGCGATTTCGTTTTACCTATCCTTCAAGGCTCCTCATATATTATATTCTTTCAAGTATTATACGTGTATATTGTGGTAGGGTGTTACATTATGGTATCAGAGAAGTTCGTTCCTATAAAGCCTGAGGGATGGACTGACTATGCTTCTGGGCATACTCTGCGTGTCTTTACATGCTAATTATGATATCTAACTGATATATATGGCATGAATGTTCATGAGCATGCTTTTGGGACTTTGAAGCACTAGACTTGTGATATTGAGACTGATCACCTTGATATCACTTGTTTGGTGTGAATAGAAACCAAATGGTGTCTCGTGGGCGTGGTCGTGGGCGTAACCAAGGTTAGGGACGGAGAGGTAACGAGGTAACCATATCGATAGGTAGTTTGTCTAATTTTGTGACCTCAATGACGAGTGCTACTGTCATTGGTGCTATTGCTGCCATGACTAGTCGAGCGATTGGTAGGATGGAACAACAAGCTACAGTTGGCAATGACGGTGGTATTGAATATAAAGGCGGAGATAATGTCCCAAGTACAGTGGTACCAGTGGAAATAGTGAGTTATCCGGAGTTAGTTAACATCGGTCAAGCAATGGGAGAAAGCTCAAGAAGGACTGTGGTGGCAAGGAGTGACCGCCGGAAATCTTTCACAAAGAAAAAAGGAAGGAAGATTACACCTAGGAGCCAAAGTTTCAAAAGGGGGGTTGTTATGTTGCTTCACAGTGCCAGAACATTAACTGAAGAAACGACAATCGTTAGGGGAAGGATTCAAAAGAATAGACTAGTACTCAATTGGAATACTTAAAGTGTCTGAAATGCAAAAAGTATCATCCAAATAGAACATGCGAAAAAGCCAGGGCATATATCTCGGGATTGTTCACATAGGAAGAGCCAGGACGTAGTCAAGTTTGATTCACAGACTCGAGGTAATGGTAAACTAGTCGCTGAATTTTTAATTGCCTTGCATGATATTGGTATGTAGCATTCAATTGTAACTCACGGTATGTTGTGATAATCATGGTTTCTAAACGAATGATCGACCGATGACTTCCATTTATTGAGATGGAGTGATATTTATTTAAACTTACAAGAATGGCTAAGTTCTTGAAGATTAAGAATCAGAGTGACGCAGTGGAAGCGGGTTGGATTATATCTAAGGGATTGGAAGTGTGGAGGACTATGTGGAGCTATTGTTCGAAATCCAGTGACAGTGAACTATGAGGAAGATTATACCAAATCCCTATTGCAAGAAAGTTCTTGGGTTAATTCATGAAGTTATACCAGAATATCTATCTCAGAGAGAAAGTGAGTGTGCGATAGACTTAGTGCCATAAGCCGGATTAACTTTGATTGCAGCATGATAGAAGACACCGTGATAATCGACAGAATTTAGGAGACGATTGAAAGAGGTGGTAGAAAAGATACCCATTTGACCATGAGTTTCCCTGTGGGATGTACTGGTTATGTTAAGTGAAGAGGAAATACAACACTAGGAAGCTCTACGCGAGAGAGAGGGTGCGCTAACTAATCTCCCGACTTGACCTAACCTTTATTTTACAGCTTACATTTAAAATTCTATCTTGAATTTCTTCTTGAAAAACCGAATTTACTGTTCTTCTAATCCTATTCCTTACTAGCATAAAGCTTGTCTCTTTTGGAATAATCCTGAACTTGTCCTAGTATAATCACATAATCCTTGAATCTTGAAGACTTGCTATGTGTGGAGTCGCTCTCCTTAGTAAACTTGAGTTCCTTTAAATTCAACTAGAACTTATTTAATTCGACATGCCTTGTTCTTTCTATCCAGGTTTTGATTCGTTCTTTCTTGAGATGCACCTTGGTTCTTCTTCTTGTGCATTTCATTATTTCTGTACAACTATGTTTGACCATATACAAGACTTTCCTCTGATTTCTTGTAAACACCATATGTGTTGTTCTTTCATCTTTGAGATTAATAATTCCTTGGGAATCAATTCGAGCTTAGTTAGACTATCGTGCGATTCCTAGATATACCCATCAAGACAATGGTCTTTTAATGCAAGACTTCTGAAGGCAAAATATGAAGTGTGTAGGAATGCAATAGTAAGAAAAGTTCCGGAGCCTTAATTCTTGTCAACCGTATTACATACAATTAAGTTAACCCGATATGATGCACTGTGTGTATGGACACTTAAATATGATGGAAGCTTTCGAACAATGAGAGAAAAGATTAAATTCAGTGCAAGTATTTGGGATACCGGAACCTAAAGGACTATTCGGAGTCACTGCAATGCGTTGTTGACTGACTTAGAAAGCGCGCTGATGCAACATCATGAGGTAGTAGTGGACACCCTGTGTAAGAAATTTCTAAGGAATGCTTGGACATTAATAGCAGAGGAAGTAACGCTAGGTGAGTTGAAGCTCTAAGTTGGATACTGATAGCGTTGTTGGAGGTGTCGGACTAAATCCATTGCAATTTTGAAACGTGGTAAAGATGAGATACAGGAAGCATAACAAGACGACAGAGAGCTACCAAGGATGTCAAAGTCTGGTAATCAAAAGGAAATCAAGAAAATATAGAGGGAAACAAAGAATGAAACTTGGAGGAATGAAGAAACGGATTTGAAAGTAGAAGAAGAGATTAGTATGCCTAATGCAGAAAACGGAGACATAAACCATTGTCTGAAGCCATCAATAATGGATTTCAATTCTACCAAGGATTGATGAACGGATTATTGGTGGTCTATAATTCACAAATGAAGTCTCGTTGTAAAGTATATTTTCTAAACCAATCAATAATCCTTTCATACAAAAATTTGTTTGTCACAAGTACAAACCCCTAAAATCTATAAATTGAAGTACTTAAACCTCGGGTCGTTCTCCCTAGGAATTACAATAAAGTGTCTTGTTATTGGTTATAGATTATTTTTGGGGTTTTTGAGATTTTAGACAAGAAATATAAATGGCAAAGAAAATAAACTAACAACTAACAAAGCTCTTGGCTAGATATCAGAACTAGAAGTCCTATCCTACTTATCCTCCTCAATTGTGACCACAAATTGTCCATTGCTACCACTTAGTTAACCTCTAACCATGGAGGAAAGTCAAGTGGATGAATTAACTTGATTCCACAAGTCCTATCCAACTCCCAAGTGAAAGACTAGCTTTAGTGGAATCCAAATCAATTAGCAACTTCTAATTATCAATCAACAAAGGAATTAGATAACTCAAGCATCACTGATTACTCCACCTAGGCCAAGAGGAACAAAATCTACACTAAAATCCAACCAAGCATTTCATCAAACACTTGGAATGCACTAAAGAAAAGCATAGTAAATGGATAACAACAATAAAATCTAACAACAATTATTGTAAGAAATCAATAACAACAATCAAAAGGAATATAATTATTATGAATTACCTTTAATTGAATTGAAAGAGAAGAGAAGGAACAAAAGTAGATCTACAACAAAGCATGGAAACAAAATAGAAGAGATTACAACAAAAAGAATAGAGGAAGATGAATGTAACAACAAGAATTGAGAATCAAAAGTAGAAGAAGGCATGAATTGAAACCTAGATCTAATAACTAAACGTAATCCTAATTCTAATCCTAGAGAGAAGTGAGAGCTTCTCTCTCTAAAACTAACTCTAAACTAATCCTAAAACTTAAATTATGACTAATGGTCCAAGTATGATAATTCTCCTTCAATCCTTGGCTTAAATAGCATAAAAAATGAGTTGGATTGGGCCCACAGGGCTTCTAAAATCGCTGGCCACGAGTTGCATTAAGTGAATCATGTGCACCCATCAGTGCGTACGTGTACCATGCGCGTGAGCGCCCCTAAACGCAATGCAACTATGACAAATCTTTAATTATTTCGAAGCTCCGGATGTTATCTTTCCAATGCAACTGAAACCGCCTCATTTGGACCTTTGTAGCTCATGTTATGGTCGATTAAGTGCGAAGAGGTCAGCTTGACAGCTTTACGATTCCTTCATTTCTTCATGAGTTCTCCATTTCTACATGCTTTTTCTTCATTCCCTTGATCCAATATTTGCCTCCTAAATCAGAAATCACTTAACAAACATGTTAAAGCATGTTTTCACTCTTAAGCATAATTAAAGGAGAATAACAAAAAACATGCTATTTCATTGAATAAATGTGGGTAAAAGGTCATAAAATCTCCTAAATTACGCACAAGATAAACCCTACAAATGGGGTTTATCAAGGATTACTAATACGTATCACAATTTTAATAAGATAAGCTTGAGTGGCCCAAAGTGATGGATAACGTGGCAGCACGTATGATTGAATATTTGACATATTAGAAGATGCGGAGTGAGTACCAAGAGTCATCCGAGAGGTGGCAACCATGAAAGGTTTCACAATGAAAGTGAAAAGGGATTGCTACTGATTATGAAAGGGGTCATCGAGGACTAGGACAGGAAGTCACGCTATTAGGTAATCGTGGATCAGTTGACCAAGTCCGTTCCGACCATCGGAGCAAACTATTTATCAGAGATATTGACGATACTATACATTAAAAAGAAGGTGAGGTTTCACAGTGCGTTAAAAGCCTCTGTGCTAATCTGAAACCGGAGCATCAAACATCTTAGTATTAGTTCCTGAATTTGATAGCCGATACAGTTCATGTTGATGTGTATTTTTGGAAAACGAAAAACGAATCCCAAACACACAAAACTAACCGGCAAGTGCACCGGGTCGCATCAAGTAATAAAACTCACGGGAGTGAGGTCGATCCCACAAGGATTGAAGGATTGAGCAATTTTAGTTTAGTGGTTGATTTAGTGAAGCGAATCAAGAATTGATTTGAGTGGTTTGTATTCGGCAGAAGCTAAATTGCATGAAATTAAAAGGGAGAGGGACAATTGCAGTAAATTAAAGAGCAGAGAAAGTAAATGTGCTGAATCTTAAAGAGCAAGAAATTAAATGGCAGAAACTTAGAACGCAAGAAATGTAAATTGCAAAATCTTAAAGTGCAAGAAATGTAAACGGCTTGAATTGTAAAGGGAATTGGGAAGTGGATTTGCAGAATTTAAACAAGGAAAAGTAAATTGCATTAATCAGATAAGTAGAAGGTGACTTGAATTGAACCGGATCTAAAATGGAAATGTAAATGAACTTGAAAAGCTTTAAACAGAGAATTTAAAATGCAAACTCCAGATCTCAGGACCCAAGAGACTAGATAACCGAGTCTAGATCTCAATGCCTTCCTAGATCCAAATGTAGAATTCAATTGCAAGAAATAGAGAAAAGTAAATAGCAGAATGAGTAGAAGAAGAGATAATGAACAGAAATGTAAATTCAATTATGCAGTAAAGAAAACAGAGAGATCTCAGGATGAGATTGAAACAGAATTCCTTCAATTCTTCAACCCAAGATCCAAGACAAATGTAATTGCAATTGAAAACAATAAAACTAAGAGGAAGAGAATTCAATTCTCCTACTCCGAAACTCAGAAACTCCAAACAATTCAAAACCAAAAGCTCTCCAAAAACTACTCAGCAAAACTAAAAGGAAAGCTCCCCTAAAAACTTAAATCCTAAGCTATTTATACAATTTCTTCAAATGGTCTTCAAGCCTTGAATTGGGCCTTTGCTCTTGATGGAATTGGGTTGATAAAGGCCTTGGTTGATTGCTCTTGGAGTTGGAGAAAGATCCATTGTGAACCGGGCTGTAAATCATAAAAGCTTAAGTAAAAGTTTGAGGCAAACTTTTACTCAAACTTTTTATACCAGCTGCCCTCCTTTTGCTGATATCCACGTTTGAGCTAAAGTTTGAGGTCAAACTTTTGCTCAAACGTGGATCCCCTTGTGTACATGTGTGGCGCCAACGTTTGCCAAAAAGCATGAGGCAAACGTTGGCACA
This sequence comes from Arachis hypogaea, assembly GCF_003086295.3. Classification (NCBI taxonomy): domain Eukaryota; kingdom Viridiplantae; phylum Streptophyta; class Magnoliopsida; order Fabales; family Fabaceae; genus Arachis; species Arachis hypogaea. The sequence continues at coordinate 86,371,476 of NC_092054.1, forward strand.
AGCTTTTCTCCTCCAGGGTGTGCAAGTGTGGCGCCAACGTTTGCCAAAAATCTTGAGGCAAACGTTGGCGCAAGCTTTTCTCCTCCAGGGTGTTGTTTTTGTGATGCCAACGTTTGCCAAAAAGTTTGAGGCAAACGTTGGCTCAAGCTTTTTCCTCCAGGGTGTTTTCAATTCTTCCAAAAGTTTGAGCTAAAGTTTAAGGCAAACTTTGGCTCAAACTTTTTTCCTCTAGGATGTTTTCAACTCTTCCAAATGTTTGAGCTAAAGTTTGAGGCAAACTTTGGCTCAAACTTTTTGTTCTCTCTTGCTCCTAGCCATTCCTTCTTCCTTCAACCTTCTTCAAAACTCTTTTCACCTATCATCAATCAACCAAACACATCAAAGCTATGCTCAAAATCATGAGTTTGTTATTCTTTCATAATATATGACAATTATAGCATAAAATCTCATGAAATTGCATTAATTCATCCATGGTTGATTGAATCAAAGGAAATATGAAATTCTGCCCAATTGGCTTACTTAAGGCTCAAGAAAGTGCATAAATCAATTGAAAATAAGTAAAAAAAGACTAGTGAAACTAGGCTAAGATGACTTGTCATCACAACACCAAACTTAAAGCTTGCTTGTCCCCAAGCAAGAAAAGAATTATTGAGAAGAAAGAATGAAATGGAAGAGGATGTTCATGCTAGCAGAGTATTATTGGTAGTTCATAGGGTTTTCTGTGGATAAGTAAACACTCACTTCTTATTGACTTTTAGGCCTAGAAAGTCTCCTTCAAGCATCAAGCAACACACTGCTATGACCTCTCATTATTCCTTTGTCCTTGACTATTATTTTTTTCTATAAGCTTTAGTTCAGTGTCATGTGTAACAAGTTCATTTCTTTCTTTATACTTGACACATTATTCACTATAGACACTTGGCTCACATTCCTTCTTAAAACATTGATGCCTAGCACCTCTTTGGGTTACTAAATGCCTTGTAGTTAGGTTGCTCTTGATAGTGGACTTTCAGCTGATGATCCCGGGTTAGTTAACCCAAGTCACCAAGTGTTGATGCACTCCAAAGAACTTAATAATCCAAGCAGATCCTAGTACAAAGACACCACAGGCATATATTCTAAGGTTTAAGCTATTGGTGTCTAGCTTTGTTTCTTTTTATTTTCTTTTGTCTTGTTGCCACTTTTTGGCTTTTTCTTTTCTCTTTTTGTTTTTCTTTTTAACCAAGAACTTTTATTTGATTGAGATTCATAGACAGTAGGCCACTTTCTACTTAGATATCATACAATCACACATACATACATACCACCACTTACTTTTATTGTACTTCTATCTAACAGAGAACTATCTTACTTCACATTCAAACATTTCTTTTATTGAATTAAAGATGCAGGGGACAAAGCATGCTTTTTGTTAAGTGAAAGTAAACACACAAGCACACACTTAGACTACCTTACTTATTTTAAGAAAATTGATTCTACTTGTACTAGATGAACACTTTAGCAAGATATAAATCATGGCATCTCTCAACAGCTGAAGTTAAGTATAGATACAACCTAGTGGTTTGCAGTTCTTTTGTCCTTCTTTTTGTTGATCCCCTTTTGAGTCATGGTGCATTATGTCTTCAATTGGTGGTTAGTTCCCTGCATAATTCTCAAAAGTTTCTTGCTTCTCAAGCCCTTAGGTGACTGGTTATTATGCATGAATTGAATGCGGCTTTTGGATTTAAGTTGGTGTGGGAACACCAAACTTAGTTCCTTGCCACTTCCTCTGATGCAACAGGTCAACTATATGTAAAATCTTGTGTTCTTGCTAAAGGTTATGAAGTTGAAATTAGAGAGCAATTAAGTAATTGAATAATCTGTTTGATTGCTTGGAGCTAGTGTTGTGCAAGAAATGAGAATATGTTTTTAAATGATGTTTTGGTGGAACACCAAACTTATAATCCTTCATTCTCCTTTAAATTGTTTTGGTGTGTAACACCAAACTTATCTCCTTGCAATGCATACCAAATATTCAACATTTTTATTGAAAAGGCTATGAAAAGAAAACTACCTCTGGTTGGGTTGCCTCCCAACAAGCGCTCTTTTAATGTCACTAGCTTGACATCCTTCAATTCTTTTCAAGAAGGTTGTAGGCTCTGAACCTCTTTTTCCTTAGTGTTCAATTTCAGCATGCTCTAATGAGAGTATATTGCTGACAGTGTAGTAATCATCAGTCTGTTGGCTTGCTCCTAGTTGTTGATAAATCAATTGCACTTTATCACCTTTGGAAAGCCCTTCTGTTGGAATTTTTCTGTTCTTCCTACCCTTTTTTGTTTTGTTTCTGCGCTTCTTCATTTCTTTTGTTGATCTTTCTTCTTTGGCCGTAGGCTTACTTTGGAGATTTCTCTTCTTGGTGGCTAATACTCCATCATCCTCTTGAATTTCTGCATTATTTTGCACAATCTTTTGCCTTGGGATGTTACTGTGAATCACCTTATTGCTTTCTTCCTTTAACTGTGATTCTTCCTTGTCGAGTTCCATATAGTCTTTCTTCTCATCACTGAACTGCGCTTCTGGTAATACTTTCAGAGTGACACTCTTATCATGCATTTTGAGAGTTAATTCTCCTTGCTCTACGTCTATGATAGCCCTGGCAGTGCCCAAGAATGGTCTCCCAAGTATGATGGAGTCACTTTCATCCTCATCTGAATCTAGAACCACAAAATCTGCAGGGTATATGAATCTGTCCACCTTGACTAGAAGGTTTTCAATTACACCCCTGGGGTATACCATTGACTTATCTACCAGCTCTAGAGACATCTGTACCGGTTTAACTTCCTCTATACGCAGCTTTTTCACCAAAGAGGAGGGAATTAAGTTAATACTTGCTCCTAGATCGCACATTGCCTTAGTGATGGTTAATTCCCCAATGGTGCAAGGCAGCAAAAAGCTCCCAGGGTCTTCAAGCTTAGGAGGAAGCCCTTTCTGAATCAAAGCCTGGTGCACGAAATTGTGATGTCCAGGCTCAAACAATCCCTGGCAACGTGAGCAACTTGGTACGTGCAATCGTGATTACACTTTGATTATATAAAATTTACGGCTCTTTCTTTCCCTGGCAATGGCGCCAAGAATATGGTGCCAATACCATGGTTCACAACTTCGATACAACTAACCAGCAAGTGCACTGGGTCGTCCAAGTAATACCTTACGTGAGTAAGGGTCGAATCCCACGGAGATTGTTGGTATGAAGCAAGCTATGGTCACCTTGCAAATCTCAGTTAGGCAAATATAAATTGATAATGGTGTTTTCGAATTTAATATAATAAAATAGGGATAGAAATACTTATGTAATTCATTGGTGAGAATTTTAGATATGCGAATGGAGATGCCTTCGTTCCTCTGAACCTCTGCTTTCCTGCTATCTTCATCCAATCAGTCTTACTCCTTTCCATGGCTGGCTTTATGCAAGGGCATCACCGTTGTCAGTGGCTACATCCCCTCCTCTCAGTGAAAAATATGCTCACATGCTCTGTCACAGCATGGCTAATCATCTGTCGATTCTCGATCATGCTGGAATAGGATTCACCCTCCTTTTGCGTCTGTCACTAACGCCCAACAATCGCGAGTTTGAAGCTCGTCACAGTCATTCAATCATTGAATCCTACTCGGAATACCACAGACAAGGTTTAGACTTTCCGGATTCTCTTGAATGCCGCCATCATTCTAGCTTACGCCACGAAGATTCCGGTTAAGAGATCTAAGAGATATTCATTCTAGCTTATTTCATGTAGAACGGAAGTGTTTGTCAGGCACGTGTTCATAGGGGAGAATAGTGATGAGCGTCACACATAATCATCACCTTCATCACGTTCTTGGGTGCGAATGGATATCTTAGAAGCGAAATAAGATGAATTGAATAGAAAACAGTAGTACTTTGCATTAATCTTTGAGGAACAGCAGAGCTCCACACCTTTATCTATGGAGTGTAGAAACTCTACCGTATGAAAATACATAAGTGAAGGTCCAGGCATGGCCGAGATGGCCAGCCCCCATGGTCTAAGAACTAGGCGTCCAAAGATCTCTAATACAATAGTAAAAGGTCCTATTTATAATAAACTAGTCACTAGGGTTTACATGAGTAAGTAATTGATGCATAAATCCACTTCCGGGGCCCACTTGGTGTGTGTTTGGGCTGAGCTTGAGTGTTGCACGTGTAGAGATCCTTTTTGGAGTTGAACGCCAGTATTTGTGCTAGTTTGGGCGTTCAGCTCTGGTTTTGGCTCCTTTTCTGGCGCTGGACGCCAGATTTGGGTAGAAAGCTGGCGTTGAACGCCAGTTTACGTCATCTATTCTTGGCCAAAGTATAGACTATTATACATTTCTGGAAAGCCCTGGATGTCTACTTTCCAACGCAACTGGAAGCGCGCCACTTCGAGTTCTGTAGCTCCAGAAAATCCAATTTGAGTGCAGGGAGGTCAGAATCCAACAACATCAGCAGTCCTTCTTCAACCTCTGAATCTGATTTCTGCTCAAGTCCCTCAATTTCAGCCAGAAAATACCTGAATTCACAGAAAAACACACAAACTCATAGTAAAGTCCAGAAATGTGAATTTAACATAAAAACTAATGAAAACATCCCTAAAAGTAACTAGATCCTACTAAAAACATTCTAAAAATAATGTCAAAAAGCGTATAAATTATCCGCTCATCACAACACCAAACTTAAATTGTTGCTTGTCCCCAAGCAACTGAAAATCAAATAGGATAAAAAGAAGAGAATATACTATAAATTCCAAACTATCAATGAAACATAGCTCCAATCAAATGAGCGGGACTTATAGCTTTTTGCCTCTTGAATAGTTTTGGCATCTCACTTCATCCATTGAGGTTCAGAATGATTGGCATCTATAGGAACTCAGATTTCAGATAGTGTTATTGATTCCCCTAGTTCAGTATGATGATTCTTGAACATAGCTATTTTATGAGTCTTGGCCGTGGCCCTAAGCACTTTGTTTTCCAGTATTACCACCGGATACATAAATGCCACAGACACATAATTGGGTGAACCTTTTCAGATTGTGACTCAGCTTTGCTAAAGTTGCCAATTAGAGGTGTCCAGGGTTCTTAAGCACACTCTTTGTTTTTGCTTTGGACCTTGACTTTAACCGCTCAGTCTCAAGTTTTCAATTGACACCTACACGCCACAAGCACATGGTTAGGGACAGCTTGGTTTAGCCGCTTAGACCAGGATTTTATTCCTTTAGGCCCTCCTATCCACTGATGCTCAAAGCCTTGGGATCCTTTTTATTTGCCCTTGCCTTTTGGTTTTAAGGGTTATTGGCTTTTTCTGCTTGCTTTTTCTTTTTCTTCCCAATTTTTTTTCGCCTATTTTTTTTTCTGCAAGCTTTGTTCTTTGCTGCTTTTTCTTGCTTCAAGAATCATTTTTATGATTTTTCAGATTATCAAATAACATGTCTCCTAGTCATCGTTCTTTCAAGAGCCAACATATTTAACATTCTTAAACAATAACTTCAAAAGACATATGCACTGTTCAAGCATACATTCAGAAAACAAGAAGCATTGTCACCACATCAATATAATTAAACTAAGTTCAAGGATAAATTCGAAACTCATGTACTTCTTGTTCTTTTGAATTAAAACAGTTTTTATTTTAAGAGAGGTGATGGATTGGTGCACGAAATTGTGATGTCCAGGCTCAAACAATCCCTGGTAATGGCTCCAAAGCTTGGTGCTTTGATCTTAATTCATAATTGTCACAACTTCGATACAACTAACCAGCAAGTGCACTGGGTCGTCCAAGTAATACCTTACGTGAGTAAGGGTCGAATCCCACGGAGATTGTTGGTATGAAGCAAGCTATGGTCACCTTGTAAATCTCAGTCAGGCAGATATAAAGTGATAATGGTGTTTTCGAATATGATATAATAAAATAGGGATAGAAATACTTATGTAAATCATTGGTAAGAATTTCAGATAAGCGAATGGAGATGCTTTTCGTTCCTCTGAACCTCTGCTTTCCTGCTATCTTCATCCAATCAGTCTTACTCCTTTCCATGGCTGGCTTTATGCAAGGGCATCACCGTTGTCAGTGGCTACATCCCCTCCTCTCAGTGAATAATATGCTCACGCACCCTGTCACGGCACGGCTATTCATCTGTCGGTTCCCGATCATGCTGGAGTAGGATTCACCCTCCTTTTGCGTCTGTCACTAACGCCCAGCACTCGCGAGTTTGAAGCTCGTCACATTTATTCAATCATTGAATCCTACTCAGAATACCACAGACAAGGTTTAGACCTTCCGGATTCTCTTGAATGCCGCCATCATTCTAGCTTACGCCACGAAGATTCTGGTTAGGAGATCTAAGAGATACTCATTCTAGCTTATTTCATGTAGAACAGAAGTGTTTGTCAGGCACGCGTTCATAAGGGAGAAGGATGATGAGCGTCACACATAATCATCACCTTCATCACGTTCTTGGGTGCGAATGGATATCTTAGAAGCGAAATAAGATGAATTGAATAGAAAACAGCAGTACTTTGCATTAATCTTTGAGGAACAGCAGAGCTCCACACCTTAATCTATGGAGTGTAGAAACTCTACCGTATGAAAATACATAAGTGAAGGTCCAGGCATGGCCGAGAGGCCAGCCCCTCTGATCTAAGAACCAGGCGTCCAAAAGATGCCTAATACAATAGTAAAAGGTCCTATTTATAATAAACTAGCTACTAGGGTTTACATGAGTAAGTAATTGATGCATAAATCCACTTCCGGGACCCACTTGGTGTGTGTTTGGGCTGAGCCTGAGTGTTGCACGTGCAGAGGCCTATTGTGGAGTTGAACGCCAGTTTTTGTGCCAGTTTGGGCGTTCAACTCTGGTTTTGGATCCTTTTATGGCACTGGACGCCAGGTTTGGGCAGAAGGCTGGTGTTGAACGCCAGTTTACGTCATCAATTCTTGGCCAAAGTATGGACTATTATATATTTCTGGAAAGCCCTGGATGTCTACTTTCCAACGCAATTGGAAGCGCGCCATTTCGAGTTCTGTAGCTCCAAAATATCCACTTTGAGTGCAGGGAGGTCAGAATCCAACAGCATCAGCAGTCCTTTTTCAACCTCTGAATCTGATTTCTGCTCAAGTCCCTCAATTTCAGCCAGAAAATACCTGAAATCACAGAAAAACACACAAACTCATAGTAAAGTCCAGAAATGTGAATTTAACACAAAATCTATTAAAAACATCCCTAAAAGTAACTAGATCCTACTAAAAACATACTAAAAACAATGCCAAAAAGCGTATAAATTATCCGCTCATCACAACACCAAACTTAAATTGTTGCTTGTCCCCAAGCAACTGAAAATCAAATAGGATAAAAAGAAGAGAATATACTATAAATTCTAAACTATCAATGAAACATAGCTGTAATCACATGAGCGGGACTTATAACTTTTTGCCTCTTGAATAGTTTTGGCATCTCACTTTATCCATTGAGGTTTAGAATGATTGGCATCTATAGGAACTTCAGATTTCGAATAGTGTTATTGACTCTCCTAGTTCAGTATGATGATTCTTGAACACAGCTTCTTTATGAGTCTTGGCCGTGGCCCTAAGCACTTTGTTTTCCAGTGTTACCACCAGATACATAAATGCCACAGACACATAATTGGGTGAACCTTTTCAGATTGTGACTCAGCTTTGCTAAAGTCCCCAATTAGAGGTGTCCAGGGTTCTTAAGCACACTCTTCTTTTGCTTTGGACCTTGACTTTAACCGCTCAGTCTCAAGTTTTCACTTGACACCTACACGCCACAAGCACATGGTTAGGGACAGCTTGGTTTAGCCGCTTAGACCAGGATTTTATTCCTTTAGGCCCTCCTATCCACTGATGCTCAAAGCCTTGGGATCCTTTTTATTTGCCCTTGCCTTTTGGTTTTAAGGGTTATTGGCTGTTTCTGCTTGCTTTTTCTTTTTCTTTCTATTTTTTTTTTATTTTTTTTCTGCAAGCTTTGTTCTTTGCTGCTTTTTCTTGCTTCAAGAATCATTTTTATGATTTTTCAGATTATCGAATAACATGTCTCCTAGTCATCATTCTTTCAAGAGCCAACATATTTAACATTCTTAAACAACAACTTCAAAAGACATATGCACTGTTCAAGCATACATTCAGAAAACAAGAAGCATTGTCACCACATCAATATAATTAAGCTAAGTTCAAGGATAAATTCGAAACTCATGTACTTCTTGTTCTTTTGAATTAAAACATTTTTCTTTTAAGAGAGGTGATGGATTCATAGGACATTCATATCTTTAAGACAAAGTTACTAACTACTAATGATCATGTAATGAAGACACAAACATAGATAAGCACATAACATAGAAAACGAAAAACAGAGGAAATAAGAACAAGGAATGAATCCACCTTAGTGATGGTGGCGTTTCCTTCTTGAGGAACCAATGATGTCCTTGAGCTCTTCTATGTCTCTTCCTTGTCTTTGTTGCTCCTCCCTCATTGCCCTTTGATCTTCTCTTATTTCATGGAGCATGATGGAGTGCTTTTGATGTTCCACCCTTAGTTGTCCCATATTCGAACTCAATTCTCCTAGGGAGGTGTTGATTTGCTCCCAATAATTTTGTGGAGGAAAGTGCATTTGAGGCATCTCAGGGATCTCATGGAAGTGAGCTTCTTGCGCCTCTTGAGCTCCATGACTGGGCTCTCTTGCTTGCTCCATCATTTTCTTAGTGATGGGCTTGTCCTCTTTGATGAGGATATCTCCCTCTATGTCAATCCCAGCTGAATTGCATAGGTGGCAGATAAGGTGAGGAAAGGCTAACCTTGCCATAGTGGAGGACTTGTCAACCACCTTGTAGAGTTCTTGAGGTATAATCTCATGAACTTCCACCTCTTCTCCAATCATGATGCTATGGATCATGATGGCCCGGTCTATAGTAACTTCAGACCGGTTGCTAGTGGGAATGATTGAGCATTGAATAAACTCTAACCATCCTCTAGCTATAGGCTTGAGGTCCAATCTTCTTAGTTGAACCGGCTTGCCTTTGGAGTCAATCTTCCATTGAGCTCCTTCTACACATATGTCCATAAGGACTTGGTCCAACCTTTGATCAAAGTTGACTCTCCTTGTGTAGGGGCGTGCGTTCTCTTCCATGTATGGCAAGTTGAACGCCAACCTCACATTTTCCGGACTAAAATCTAAGTATTTCCCCCGAACCATTGTAACATAGTTCTTTGGATCCGGGTTCTTACTTTGATCATGGTTCTTGGTGATCCATGCATTGGCATAGAACTCTTGAACCATTAGGATGCCGACTTGTTGGATGGGATTTGTTAGAACTTCCCAACCTCTTCTTTGAATTTCATGTCGGATCTCCGGATACTCATTTCTTTTGAGTTTGAAAGGGACCTCAGGGATCACCTTCTTCTTGGCCACAACATCATAGAAGTGGTCTTGATGGGCTTTGGAGACGAATCTTTCCATCTCCCATGACTCGGATGTGGAAGCTCTTGTCTTCCCTTTCCCTTTTCTAGAGGATTCTCCGGTCTTAGGTGCCATCAATGGTAATGGAAAAACAAAAAGCTTATGCTTTTACCACACCAAACTTAGAATATTGCTCGCCCTCGAGCAATAAACAAAAGAGTAGAAGAAGAAGAAGAAATAGAGGAGATGGAGAAGGGAAGGTGTTTCGGCCAAGAAGGGTGTAGAGGGGTGTGTTGTGTGAATTGATGAAGAATGAAGGGCTTTATATAGGGAAGGGAGGGGGGGTATTGGTTCGGCCATATGGGTGGGTTTGGGTGGGAAATTGGTTTTGAATTTTGAAGGTAGGTGGAGTTTATGAGGTAGGTTTATGGGGAAGAATGGATGGATGTGAGTGGTGAAGAGGTGATGGGGAAGAGAGTTTGAGGTGATTGGTGAAGGGCTTTTAGGGAAGAGTGTTTATGGGGTTGTGTGAAAGAGAGTGGTGAGAAGAAGTGAGTGGAGGTAGGTGGGGATCCTGTGGGGTCCCCAGATCCTGAGTGGATCCTGTGGGGTCCACAGATCCTGAGTGGATCCTGTGGGGTCCACAAATCCTGAGGTGTCAAGGCATTTACATCCCTGCACCATTAGGCATGTAAAAATGCCTTTGTATCCAACTCTGGGCGTTCAGCGCCAGGTTGGTGGCCATTTTGGGCGTTCAACGCCCATTTGTGTGCCATTTCTGGCGTTGAACGCCAGAACCATGCCTGTTCTGGTGTTCAGCGCCCAGAAGCTGCCCATTTTGGGCGTTCAGCGCCAGAACCATGCTTTGTTCTGGCGTTTGAACGCCAGGCAGATGCTCCTCCAGGGTGTGATTTTTCTTCTGCTGTTTTTGATTCCGTTTTCAATTTTTATATTTACTTTGTGACTCCACATGATCATGAACCTAAGAAAACATGAAAAACAATAAAAATAAGAATTAGATAAACATTGGGTTGCCTCCCAACAAGCGCTTCTTTAATGTCAATAGCTTGACAGTGGGCTCTCATGGAGCCTCACAGATGTGCAGAGCTTTGTTGAGACTCTCCAACACCAAACTTAGAGTTTGGATATGGGAGTTCAACACCAAACTTAGAGTTTGGTTGTGGCCTCCCAACACCAAACTTAGAGTTTGACTGTGGGGGATCTGGTTGACTCTGCTTTGAGAGAAGCTTTTCAAGCTTCCTCTCCATGGTTGCAGAGAGAGATCCTTGAGTTTTGAATACAAGGGAGTTCTCATTCCATTGAAGGACTATTTCACCTCTGTCAACATCAATCACAGCTCTTGCTGTGGCCAGGAAAGGTCTTCCTAGGATGATGGATTCATCCTCTTCCTTTCCAGTATCCAGGACTATGAAATCAGTAGGTATGTAAAGGCCCTCAACCTTTACTAATACATCTTCTACTTGTCCATAAGCCTGTCTTCTTGAGCTGTCTGCCATCTCTAATGAGATTTTAGCAGCTTGCACCCCATAGATTCCCAGTTTCTCTATTACAGAGAGGGGCATGAGGTTTATTCCTGAACCAAGGTCACACAGAGCCTTAAAGATCATGGTGCCTATGGTACAGGGTATTATGAACTTTCCAGGATCCTGTCTCTTCTGAGGCAATGTCAGTTGATCCGGATCACTTAGTTCATTGACGAACAAGGGAGGTTCAACTTCCCAAGTATCAATGCCAAATAATTTGGCATTCAGCTTCATGATTGCACCAAGAAACTTGGCAGTTTGCTCTTCAGTAACATCCTCATTCTCTTCTGAAGAGGAATACTCATCAGAGCTCATGAAGGGTATAAGGAGGTTCAATGGAATCTCTATGGTCTCTAGATGAGCCTCAGAGTCCTTTGGTTCCCCAGAGGGAAGCTCCTTATTGATCACTGGACGTCCCTGGAGGTCTTCCTCCTTGGGATTCACGTCCTCTCCTGTCCTCACAGGTTCGGCCATGGCGCTTATGTCAATGGCCTTGCACTCTCCTTTTGGATTCTCTTCTGTATTGCTTGGGAGAGTACTAGGAGGGATTTCAGTGATCCTTTTACTCAGCTGGCCCACTTGTGCTTCCAGATTTCTAATGGAAGACCTTGTTTCATTCATGAAACTTACAGTGGCCTTAGATAGATCAGAGACTAGATTTGCTAAATTAGAAGCATTTTGTTCAGAGTTCTCTGTCTGTTGCTGAGTTGATGATGGAAAAGGCTTGCTATTGCTAAACCTGTTTCTTCCACCATTATTAAAGCCTTGTTGGGGCTTTTGATCCTTCCATGAGAAATTTGGATGATTTCTCCATGTTGAGTTATAGGTGTTTCCATAAGGTTCACCTAAGTAGTTCACCTCTGCTATTGCAGGGTTCTCAGGATCATAGGCTTCTTCTTCAGAAGATGCCTCTTGAGTACTGTTGGATGCAGCTTGCATTCCATGCAGACTCTGAGAGATCATATTGACTTGCTGAGTCAATATTTTATTCTGAGCCAATATGGCATTCAGAGCATCAACTTCAAGAACTCCCTTCTTCATAGGCGTCCCATTATTCACAGGATTCCTTTCAGAAGTGTACATGAACTGGTTATCAGCAACCATGTCAATGAGTTCTTGAGCTTCTGCAGGCGTTTTCTTTAGGTGAATGGATCCACCTGCAGAAGTATCCAATGACATCTTAGATAACTCAGACAGACCATCATAGAATATATCCAGGATGGTCCATTCTGAGAGCATGTCAGAAGGACACTTTTTGGTCAACTGTTTGTATCTTTCCCAAGCTTCATAGAGGGATTCACCTTCTTTCTGTCTGAAGGTTTGAACATCAGCTCTAAGCTTGCTCAGCTTTTGAGGAGGAAAGTACTTGGCTAAGAAAGCCGTGACCAGCTTATCCCAAGAGTTCAGGCTATCTTTGGGTTGAGAATCCAACCATAATCTAGCTCTGTCTCTTACAGCAAAAGGGAAAAGCATGAGCCTGTAGACTTCAGGATCTACTCCATTAGTCTTAACAGTATCACATATCTGCAAGAATTCAGTTAAGAACTGAAAAGGATCTTCAGATGGAAGTCCATGAAACTTGCAGTTCTGCTGCATCAGAGAAACTAATTGAGGTTTCAGCTCAAAGTTGTTTGCTCCAATGGCAGGAATGGAGATGCTTCTTCCATGTAAATTGGAATTAGGTGCAGTAAAGTCACCAAGCATCTTCCTTACATTATTATTATTTTCGGCTGCCATCTCCTCTTCCTGTTCGAAAATTTCTGAAAGGTTATTTCTGGATTGTTGTATTTTAGCTTCTCTTAATTTTTTCTTCAGAGTCCTTTCAGGTTCTGGATCTGCTTCCACAAGAATGTTCTTATCCTTGCTCCTGCTCATATGACAAAGAAGAGGGCACAGAAAAATAATAATAATAATAGAGATCCTTTATATCACAGTATAGGGATCCCTGTGTGAGTAGAAGAAGAGGGGGAGATAAAGGATGTGATGTAAAGGAAGAAACACAACTGTACGGATGGAAGAGATGTGAGATTAGATGTTAGGATATGAGTGAATAAATAGAATGAGATGGGGGAGGGATAATTTTCGAAAAATATTTTGAAAAAGAGTTAGTGATTTTTGAAAAATGGTTTTTGAAAAATGTTAGAAATTTTCGAAAATTAAGATTTAAAAATTAAAATAATTAATAAATTAAAAAGAAATTTTGAAAAAGAGGGGAGATATTTTCGAAAATTAGAGAGAGAGAGTTAGTTAGGTGGTTTTGAAAAAGTTAAGAAACAAACAAAAAGTTAGTTAGTTAGTTGAAACAAATTTTGAAAAGATAGGAAGTTAGGAAGTTAGAAAAGATATTTTGAAAAGATATTTTTGAAAAAGATAAGATGAGAAGATATTTTTGAAAAGATATGATAGAAATTAGTTTTTGAAAAAAGATTTGATTTTTAAAATCACAATTAATGACTTGATTTACAAGAAATCACAAGATATGATTCTAGAACTTAAAGTTTGAATCTTTCTTAACAAGCAAGTAACAAACTTCAAATTTTTGAATCAAAACATTAATTGATTATGTTATTTTCGAAAATTTGGTATAAAAATAAGAAAAAGATTTTTGAAAAATATTTTTGAAATTTTCGAAAATAACTAAGAATTTTTGAAAAAGATTTGATTTTTGAAAAAGATTTTGAAAAAGATAAGATTTTCAAATTGAAAATTTGATTTGACTCATAAGAAACAACTTGATTTTTAAAAATTTTTGAAAAAGTCAACTCAAATTTTCGAATTTGATGAGAGAAAAAAAAGGAAAGATATATTTTTTATTTTTGAAATTTTTATGATCAAAACAATGAATGCATGCAAGAATGCTATGAATGTCAAGATGAACACCAAGAACACTATGAAGATCATGATGAACATCAAGAACATATTTTTGAAAAATTTTTTATGCAAAGAAAACATGCAAGACACCAAACTTAGAATTCTTTAATGCTTGGACACTAAGAATTCAAGAATGCATATGATAAACATGAAAAGACACAAAACAAAAAATCATCAAGATCAAACAAGAAGACTTACCAAGAACAACTTGAAGATCATGAAGAACACCATGAATGCATGAAATTTTCGAAAAATGCAAGATGCACATGCAATTGACACCAAACTTATGATACGACTCAAGACTCACAAAATATTTTTTTATTTTTATGATTTTCTAATTTTTTTGGAATTTTTTTTTCGAAAATTATATGAAGAGGGAAAATAAGGATTCCAAAATTTTTAATATGAATTCCAGGAATCTTGCCATGTTAGTCTAAAGCTTCAGTCCAGGAATTAGACATGGCTCACTAGCCAGCCAAGCCTTCAAAGAAAGCTCCAGTCCAAAACACTAGACATGGCCAATGGCCAGCCAAGCTTCAGCAGGTGATCATGGATCAGCAGCAGGTGGATGAGCAACAACTAAGTTGCTCTTGATAACAAATTGCAAGCCTCAGTCCAAATGAATCTAGACATGGCTTTACAGCCAGCCAGGCTTCACATGCTTCATGAAACACTAGAATTCATTCTTAAAAATTTTGAATAAATTTTTGAAAACATTTTTATTTATTTATTTTTTTTTTTCGAAAACAGATGAGAGATTTTTGAAAATATTTTTGAAAGATTTTTGAAAAGAAAACGAAAAGAAAGTTACCCAATCTGAGCAACAAGATGAACCGTCAGTTGTCCATACACAAACAATCCCCGGCAACGGCGCCAAAAACTTGGTGCACGAAATTGTGATGTCCAGGCTCAAACAATCCCTGGTAATGGCTCCAAAGCTTGGTGCTTTGATCTTAATTCATAATTGTCACAACTTCGATACAACTAACCAGCAAGTGCACTGGGTCGTCCAAGTAATACCTTACGTGAGTAAGGGTCGAATCCCACGGAGATTCTTGGTATGAAGCAAGCTATGGTCACCTTGTAAATCTCAGTCAGGCAGATATAAAGTGATAATGGTGTTTTCGAATATGATATAATAAAATAGGGATAGAAATACTTATGTAAATCATTGGTAAGAATTTCAGATAAGCGAATGGAGATGCTTTTCGTTCCTCTAAACCTCTGCTTTCCTGCTATCTTCATCCAATCAGTCTTACTCCTTTCCATGGCTGGCTTTATGCAAGGGCATCACCGTTGTCAGTGGCTACATCCCCTCCACTCAGTGAATAATATGCTCACGCACCCTGTCACGGCACGGCTATTCATCTGTCGGTTCCCGATCATGCTGGAGTAGGATTCACCCTCCTTTTGCGTCTGTCACTAACGCCCAGCACTCGCGAGTTTGAAGCTCGTCACAGTTATTCAATCATTGAATCCTACTCAGAATACCACAGACAAGGTTTAGACCTTCCGGATTCTCTTGAATGCCGCCATCATTCTAGCTTACGCCACGAAGATTCTGGTTAGGAGATCTAAGAGATACTCATTCTAGCTTATTTCATGTAGAACAGAAGTGTTTGTCAGGCACGCGTTCATAAGGAAGAAGGATGATGAGCGTCACACATAATCATCACCTTCATCACGTTCTTGGGTGCGAATGGATATCTTAGAAGCGTAATAAGATGAATTGAATAGAAAACAGTAGTACTTTGCATTAATCTTTGAGGAACAGCAGAGCTCCACATCTTAATCTATGGAGTGTAGAAACTCTACCGTATGAAAATACATAAGTGAAGGTCCAGGCATGGCCGAGAGGCCAGCCCCTCTGATCTAAGAACCAGGCGTCCAAAAGATGCCTAATACAATAGTAAAAGGTCCTATTTATAATAAACTAGCTACTAGAGTTTACATGAGTAAGTAATTGATGCATAAATCCACTTCCGGGGCCCACTTGGTGTGTGTTTGGGCTGATCCTGAGTGTTGCACGTGCAGAGGCCAATTGTGGAGTTGAACGCCAGTTTTTGTGCCATTTTGGGCGTTCAACTCTGGTTTTGGATCCTTTTCTGGCGCTGGACGCCAGGTTTGGACAGAAGGCTGGCGTTGAACGCCAGTTTACGTCGTCAATTCTTGGCCAAAGTATGGACTATTATATATTGCTGGAAAGCCCTGGATGTCTACTTTCCAACGCAATTGGAAGCGCGCCATGTCGAGTTCTGTAGCTCCAGAATATCCACTTTGAGTGCAGGGAGGTCAGAATCCAACAGCATCAGCAGTCCTTTTTCAACCTCTGAATCTGATTTCTGCTCAAGTCCCTCAATTTCAGCCAGAAAATACCTGAAATCACAGAAAAACACACAAACTCATAGTAAAGTCCAGAAATGTGAATTTAACACAAAATCTATTAAAAACATCCCTAAAAGTAACTAGATCCTACTAAAAACATACTAAAAACAATGCCAAAAAGCGTATAAATTATCCGCTCATCATGGATTCATAGGACATTCATAACTTTAAGACAAAGTTACTAACTACTAATGATCATATAATGAAGACACAAACATGGATAAGCACACAACATAGAAAATGAAAAACAGAAGAAATAAGAACAAGGAATGAATCCACCTTAGTGATGGTGGCGTTTCCTTCTTGAGGAACCAATGATGTCCTTGAGCTCTTCTATGTCTCTTCCTTGTCTTTGTTGCTCCTCCCTCATTACTTTTTGATCTTCTCTTATTTCATGAAGCATGATGGAGTACTCTTGATGTTCCACCCTTAGTTGTCCCATATTGGAACTCAATTCTCCTAGGGAGGTGTTGATCTGCTCCCAATAGTTTTGTGGAGGAAAGTGCATTTGAGGCATCTCCGGGATCTCATGGTGATGAGCTTCATACGCCTCTTGAGCTCCATGAATGGGCTCTCTTGCTTGCTCCATCTTTTTCTTAGTGATGGGCTTGTCCTCTTTAATGAGGATATCTCCCTCTATGTCAATCCCAGCTGAATTGCATAGGTGGCAAATGAGGTGAGGAAAGGCTAACCTTGCCATAGTGGAGGACTTGTCAACCACCTTGTAGAGTTCTTGAGGTATAATCTCATGAACTTCCACCTCTTCTCCAATCATGATGCTATGGATCATGATGGCCCGGTCTATACTAACTTCAGACCGGTTGCTAGTGGGAATGATTGAGCATTGAATGAACTCCAACCATCCTCTAGCTATAGGCTTGAGGTCCAATCTTCTTAGTTGAACCGGCTTGCCTTTGGAGTCAATCTTCCATTGTGCTCCTTCTACACATATGTCCATAAGGACTTGGTCGAACCTTTGATCAAAGTTGACTCTCCTTGTGTAGGGGCGTGCGTTCTCTTCCATGTTTAGCAAGTTGAACGCCAACCTCACATTCTCCGGACTAAAATCTAAGTATTTCCCCCGAACCATTATAACATAGTTCTTTGGATCTGGGTTCTTACTTTGATCATGGTTCTTGGTGATCCATGCATTAGCATAGAACTCTTGAACCATTAGGATGCCGACTTGTTGGATGGGATTTGTTAGAACTTCCCAACCTCTTCTTTGAATTTCATGTCGGATCTCTGGATACCCATTTCTTTTGAGTTTGAAAGGGACCTCAGGGATCACCTTCTTCTTGGCCACAACATCATAGAAGTGGTCTTGATGGGCTTTGGAGATGAACTTTTCCATCTCCCATGACTCGGATGTGGAAGCTTTTATCTTCACTTTCCCCTTTCTAGAGGATTCTCCGGTCTTAGGTGCCATCAATGGTAATGGAAAAACCAAAAAGCTTATGCTTTTACCACACCAAACTTAGAATATTGCTCGTCTTCGAGCAATAAACAAAAGAATAGAAGAAGAAGAAGAAGAAATATGGAGAGAGAGAGGGAGTGATTCGGCCAAGAAGGGTGTAGAGGGGTGTGTTGTGTGAATTTGATGAAGAATGGAGGGCTTTATATAGGGAAGGGAGGGGGGTTAAGGTTCGGCCATATGGGTGGGTTTGGGTGGGAAATTGGTTTTGAATTTTGAAGGTAGGTGGAGTTTATGAGGTAGGTTTATGGGGAAGAGTGGATGGATGTGAGTGGTGAAAAGGTGATGGGGAAGAGAGTTTGAGGTGATTGGTGAAGGGTTTTTGGGGAAGAGTGTTTATGGGGTTGTGTGAAAGAAAGTGGTGAGAAGAAGTGAGTGGAGGTAGGTGGAGATCCTGTGGGGTCCACAGATCCTGAGTGGATCCTGTGGGGTCCACAGATCCTGAGGTGTTCAAGGATTTACATCCCTGCACCCATTAGGCATGTAAAAATGCCTTTGCACCCAACTCTGGGCGTTCAGCGCCAGGTTAGTGGCCATTTTGGGCGTTCAACACCCATTTGTGTGCCATTTCTGGCGTTGAACGCCAGAACCATGCCTGTTCTGTCGTTCAGCGCCCAGAAGCTGCCCATTTTGGGCGTTCAGCGCCAGAACCATGCTCTGTTCTGGCGCTGAACGCCAGACAGATGCTCCTCCAGGGTGTGATTTTTCTTCTGCTGTTTTTGATTCCGTTTTCAATTTTTATATTTATTTTATGACTCCACATGATCATGAACCTACAAAGACATATAACTAAGGAAAATATAGTTAGATAAATAAAAATTGGGTTGCCTCCCAACAAGCGCTTCTTTAATGTCAATAGCTTGACAGTGGGCTCTCATGGAGCCTCACAGATGTGCAGAGCTTTGTTGAGACTCTCCAACACCAAACTTAGAGTTTGGATATGGGAGTTCAACACCAAACTTAGAGTTTGGTTGTGGCCTCCCAACACCAAACTTAGAGTTTGATTGTGGGGGCTCTGGTTGACTCTGCTTTGAGAGAAGCTTTTTCTGCTTCCTCTCCATGGTTGCAGAGGGAGATCCTTGAGTTTTAAACACAAGGGAGTCCTCATTCCATTGAAGGACTATTTCACCTCTGTCAACATCAATCACAGCTCTTGCTGTGCCCAGGAAAGGTCTTCCTAGGATGATGGATTCATCCTCTTCCTTTCCTGTATCCAGGACTATGAAATCAGCAGGGATGTAAAGGCCTTCAACCTTTACTAACACGTCCTCTACTTGTCCATAAGCCTGTTTTCTTGAACTGTCTGCCATCTCTAATGAGATTTTAGCAGCTTGCACCCCATAGATTCCCAATTTCTCTATTACAGAGAGGGGCATGAGGTTTATTCCTGAACCAAGGTCACACAGAGCCTTAAAGATCATAGTGCCTATGGTACAGGGTATTATGAACTTTCCAGGATCCTGTCTCTTCTGAGGCAATGTCAGTTGATCCAGATCACTCAGTTCATTAATGAACAAGGGAGGTTCAACTTCCCAAGTATCAATGCCAAATAATTTGGCATTCAGCTTCATGATTGCACTAAGAAACTTGGCAGTTTTCTCTTCAGTAACATCCTCATTTTCTTCAGAAGAGGAATACTCATCAGAGCTCATGAAGGGCATAAGGAGGTTCAATGGAATCTCTATGGTCTCTAGATGAGCCTCAGAGTCCTTTGGTTCCTCAGAGGGAAGCTCCTTATTGACCACTGGATGTCCCAGGAGGTCTTCCTCCTTGGGATTCACATCCTTCTCTCCCTCATTGGGTTCGGCCATTTTGCTTATGTCAATGGCCTTGCACTCTCCTTTTGGATTCTCTTCTGTATTGCTTGGGAGAGTACTGGGAGGGATTTCAGTGATCCTTTTACTCAGCTGGCCCACTTGTGCTTCCAAATTTCTAATGGAAGATCTTGTTTCATTCATGAAACTTATAGTGGCCTTGGACAGATCAGAGACTAAGTTTGCTAAATTAGAAGTATTTTGTTCAGAGTTCTCTGTCTGTTGCTGAGTGGATGATGAAAAAGGTTTATTATTGTTAAACCTGTTTCTTCCACCATTGTTAAAGCCTTGTTGAGGCTTTTGATCCTTCCATGAGAAATTTGGATGATTTCTCCATGATGAGTTATATGTGTTTCCATAAGGTTCACCTAAGTAATTCACCTCTGCTATTGCAGGGTTCTCAGGATCATAAGTTTCTTCTTCATAAGAAGCCTCTTGAGTACTGTTGGATGCAGCTTGCATTCCATGCAGACTCTGAGAGATCATATTGACTTGCTGAGTCAATATTTTATTCTGAGCCAATATGGCATTCAGAGTATTAACTTCAAGAACTCCCTTCTTCATAGGCGTCCCATTATTCATAGGATTCCTTTCAGAAGTGTACATGAACTGGTTATTAGCAACCATGTCAATGAGTTCTTGAGCTTCTGCAGGCGTTTTCTTTAGGTGAATGGATCCACCTGCAGAAGTGTCCAGTGACATCTTTGATATCTCAGATAAACCATCATAGAATATATCCAGGATGGTCCATTCTGAAAGCATGTCAGAAGGACACTTTTTGGTCAACTGCTTGTATCTTTCCCAAGCATCATAGAGGGATTCACCTTCTTTCTGTCTGAAGGTTTGAACATCAGCTCTAAGCTTGCTCAGCTTTTGAGGAGGAAAGTACTTGGCTAAGAAAGCCGTGACCACCTTATCCCAAGAGTTCAGGCTGTCTTTGGGTTGAGAATCCAACCATAATCTAGCTCTGTCTCTTATAGCAAAAGGGAAAAGCATGAGCCTGTTGATGCCAAGGCATCATAGGCTAGTTTCACTAGCATTTTTCTGTTAGTTTTAGTTGTTTTATGCATTTTCTTGAGCTTAAAGTAACCAAAAATGGTTAAATGAAGAACAAAGTAATGAACCATCCAAACAATATGATTTTGATGCAAATTCCATGAGTTTTAGTTATATTACTTAAATGCTATGAATGAAAGATTTCTCATGAAATTTTGCAAGACTTTGATGCAATTGTTTGGATGATTTCAGGGAAGAAGAGGCTAAGCAAGGAAGCAACAAAATCAATAAAGGAAGCTTGAATATCACATGTGGAGTTTAAGTTCTAGTTGAAGCCTAAACTGGAGCTTAAACGCCAAAATCATGAAGGATAAGAAATGCTGGGATTGAAGTTTAACCTCCAGTTTGACCTCAAACTGGAGGTTAAACGCCAGAATGAGTATGCCACCCAGGGAGGAGTTCCACGTTTAACCTCCAGTTTGACCTCAAACTGGAGGTTAAACGCCAGAACCAGGAAGAGTACCAGGGAGCCATTCCACGTTTAAGCTCCAGTTTGACTCAAACTGGAGCTTAAACGTGTTCGATAGCTTTTCCACTCCAGGGTTGCTCTCTCCATCTCCACGTTTAACCTCCAGTTTGACCTCAAACTGGAGGTTAAACGTGTTCGACACCTCCAGTGCCACCATTCTAAGCTTCCACGTTTAACCTCCAGTTTGACCTCAAACTGGAGGTTAAACGTGTTCGACCTCCAGTATGCCTCCACCCTTTTCCACGTTTAACCTCCAGTTTGACCTCAAACTGGAGGTTAAACGTGTTCGACCTCCAGGGCTGCCCTTCCTATCCCCACGTTTAAGCTTCAGTTTAACCTTAAACTGAAGCTTAAACGTGTTCGACTACATGACTCTCCAGGGCTACCTTCTTCCATTTCCACGTTTAAGCTTCAGTTTAACCTTAACTGAAGCTTAAACGTGCTTCTTCAAAAGGCCTCACTGGAAGTGTCTGGCGTTTAAGCTGCAGTTTAAGCTTAAACTACAACTTAAACGCCACTCTTGAAAAAGGTTTCTGGGCCAAAAATATTGTGATTTAAGTTAGTCTTTGAGCACAAATATTAACTTAAACTTACTTTGGTATGAAACCCAATTGAATATCATGGTTTATGGGATTGGGCCTGAAGGATTGATGAGTTTGAAATCTCAATTTATTGAGTCATGTGTCATTATTTGATTATCACTAAGTTGGCTCAATAAATGTTACAGGATTTGGATCAACAACCTCATCAAGATTATGGATCATAAACCCAAGGCAAAAGGAAGGCAAGGAGAGGCCTCAAAGCCCAAGAAGCACAACTGAAGCTCAATATAGAAAGTGTATAAATAGGATAGAAGTTAAGTTAGAGGGACTTTTTACTTCACTTTTAGCTAGTTTTCCTTTTCTTTGTAATTGAATTCAGAGCTATGATTCACTAAACCCCCTTTCATTGGGTTAGGGAGCTCTATTGTAATTCAATGAATCAATAATAGTTTATCTTCTTCTTCAATCTTTTCTCTTGAATTTTGTTAGAAAGCTTCTCGATCTAATTCCATTGAGTAGTTGTCTTGGGAAAGAAACTACTCATACTTGGAATCCTTCGGAGCCTTGGGAAAGGAATGGAGGGTTCATGCTAGAGAAGCTTTCTCACAGTGGATTGGATTGGGGTTTGGATGGATATTGTGACATGTAATCCTACCAAATTGTGGTTCATGAAATTGTGTGGTATAATCAGTGATCAAGCATCATCTCTTCTTATGAACATTTAAACCAAGGGATTGGGAATTTGTTTGTTTTTAGAGAGCATTGGTGAGCCAAGGAATTGGGATCCAATCATATAAGATTGCCAAGCAAAATTCAATGAATGCATTGGTTGAGGAAGAGATATACATGTTTTGATTCGGAGATTTCAATATCTCCTAAACCCAATGAATTCCCCATTTCTGATTTCCACTTTCTCTTTACATTCTGTAATTCAATTCTTGCAATCATCCCCATTCCCTTTTAATTTCAGCAATTTACATTCTGCTCTTTAATTCATGCAATTTAAGATTCAGCCATTTAATTTTCTTGTCATTTACTTTTCCCGCCAATTTTACATTCCGCAATTCTCATCTCAAATCTTGATTCCGCTCAACTAGAACACACTTCTAATCCGAATTGCTCACTCAACCAATCCTTGTGGGATTCGACCTCACTCTATTGTGAGTTTTTACTTGACGACGATAACCAGTGCACTTGCCGGAAGGAATTTTGCCGATCGTGCAATTTCCTAAATCGTAGCATAACACGTTTATGCGCATCAAGTTTATGGCGCCGTTGCCGGGGATTGGTTTTCGATTGACAATTCTCAAATTGGAAGCTAACTAGATTGAGCAATTTTCTCTTGCTTTGTTAATTCTGTTCTAGATACTTGTCGAATTTTAATTTCTGCACTTGGTTACATGCTTTCCTTCTTTATGCCTTTAAATTCATGCAACTAACTCACTGACTCACTAACTGTTTGAATTAATTCCTCAATTGAGCTAACCATACTCTTCCATTAACCAAGAGTATTTCACTTGTTTGTGTTTGAGCTGTGTTCTTGTATGACAGGTAGAAGAGGAGAGACATCAACTCCTCCATATACCGAACCAGAGAGGACCCTTCATAGACTTAGAAGGGAAGCAAGAGGGAAGAGAGTAGTGGGAGAAGAGGAATCTGAAGGAGAATCTGAGGACAATTTTGAGGAAGCTTTAGATCTCAACATGGATAGAGAAGTTCACAACCATGAGAGAGCTGATGGAAACAATGCCATCCCTGAGAGGAGGGTTCTTAGTTCATACATAAACCCAACCTCTGGGAATTGTGGTAGTAGCATCCAGAAACCACCCATTCAGGCCAACAATTTTGAGCTCAAGCCACAGCTAATATCACTTGTGGAAAATCATTGTTCCTTTGGAGGAAGTGCTAATGAAGACCCAAACCAACATCTCACAAAATTCCTGAGAATTTGTGACACTGTGAAGTCCAATGGAGTCCAGGAAGATGCCTATAAACTGCTTTTGTTCCCATTCTCACTTAGGGACAAAGCAGCTAAGTGGCTGGAATCATTCCCAAGGGGGAGTCTAACAACATGGGATGAGGTGGAAAGCAAGTTTCTGGCACGTTTCTACCCTCCACAAAAGGTCAATAGGCTTCGATCTGAGGTTCAAACTTTTAGACAACAAGATGGTGAAACTCTCTACGAGGCATGGGAGAGATTCAAGGACTTGACAAGGAAATGCCCACCAAACATGTTCCATGATTGGGTGCAACTGCACATCTTCTATGATGGGCTCTCTTATGAATCAAGGAAGGCTGTAGACCATTCATCAGGAGGTTCATTGAACAGGAAAAAGACTGTGGAAGAGGCCATTGAAGTGATCGAGACAGTGGCTGAGAATGAGTACTACTATGCATCAGAAAGGCACAACACTAAGGGAGTCATGGAGCTGAACCAGGTTGATACAATTCTAGCCCAAAACAAGGTGTTTGCCAAGCAACTAGCAGAGCTTACCAGGCAATTAGAAACAAAGCAAGTGGCTGCAATACACACACAAGATCAAGAGGAAGTAGGCATTGAAGGAGGTGAATGGGATGAGGTTAACTATGTGGGAAACCAACAAAGGCAATCATATGATCCACATGCCAACACTTACAACCCAGGCTGGAGAAACCACCCAAACTTTGGGTGGGAAAACCAACAAACCCAACCACAAAACCACAAACCTTACAACCACAACCAACATAACAATTCCACATACCAAAACTCTAACCAAAGATCATACCAAGCCACACAAAACACTTACCCCCAATCATCATATCATGGCCAAAATAATCAACATACCCAACCTAATCCGAACCAACAATTTCAAGATCAATTAAACCGGATAGAAGGAATGCTTGCAACCATGAGCCAAGACATAATTGAATTGAAAGCTTTTAAGGAAGAAGTAAATTCTAACTTGCAAAACCAAGGAGCTGCCATCCAGAAGCTAGAAAATCAAATTTTGTATTTGACTAAGCAAGCCCCTGGGACAAGCGGTTCTCATGCTGCCAAGGCTATTGCAAGGGAGGAATGTAAGGCCATAACCCTCAGAAGTGGAAAGAATCTAAAGGAGATTTCAAGGGAAACCACAGAGGATGAAGCAAAGGAAAATGTGAAAGACAAAGAACAAGGACAATATGTTACACCGTTTGCAACAAAAGAAAAAGAAAAAGAGGTCTTGAAGCCTTACGCACCTAAAGCACCTTATCCTCAACGTTTGATGAAAAGTGAAAAGGATGGCCAATTCTCCAGGTTCTTGGAGATTTTCAAGAAGCTTCAAATCAACATTCCCTTTGCTGAGGCAATAGAGCAAATGCCACTCTATGCAAAATTCTTAAAAGAATTAATGACCAAGAAGAGAAGCTGGAGAAATGAGGAAACTGTGTTGTTAACTGAAGAATGCAGTGCCATCATTCAGCACAAATTGCCTCAGAAATTGAAGGACCCAGGCAGTTTCCAAATCCCCTGCATTATAGGAGAAGTCATGGTGGAGAAGGCCTTGTGTGATTTAGGGGCCAGCATCAATTTGATGTCGCTAACAATGATGAGAAGAATGAAGATTGAAGAAGCCAAACCAACAAGAATGGCCCTCCAATTGGCAGATCGAACTTTTAAATTCCCTCATGGGATAGTTGAGGATTTGTTGGTGAAGGTGGGAGAATTTATATTTCCTGCTGATTTTGTGGTGTTAGATATGGAGGAAGAAGCCAAAGCTTCAATAATTCTGGGAAGACCCTTCCTAGCTACTGCTGGAGCCATCATAGATGTACAAAAGGGTGAACTCACTCTTAGACTCCATGATGAGAAATTGGTGTTTAATGTATTCAAGGCAATGAGCTATCCATCAGAATCACTAAGGGAATGCATGAGGGTTGATGTAGTGGACATTGCAGTACAAGAAACTTTTGAGGAAACAATAAAGGAAGTGGCAGAGGAAGAGTTCACCAAGGATATTGAAGTTAGTGATATCAAGGGTGCTGACACAACCATGCTAAGCAGGCCAGAGAAAGTGAAGGAAGAAAAGGAAGCACCAAAACCTGAGCTCAAAGCATTGCCCCCTAATCTCAAGTATGCATACTTGGGTAGTGATGAGAGTCACCCTGTTATCATTAGCTCGGCCTTGAGCCAAGAACAGGAAGAAGAATTGATCAAGGTGCTGCAAACTCATCAAGATGCCATTGGATGGACCCTAGCTGATTTGAAGGGGATAAGTTCATCCATATGCATGCATAAAATCTTGTTAGAAGAAGATGCTAGACCCTCCATTCAAGCTCAGAGAAGATTGAATCCCGTCATGAAAGAAGTGGTACAAAAGGAAGTCAGGAAGTTATGGCAGGCAGGGGTAATCTACCCCATTTCTGATAGCCCATGGGTTAGTCCCATCCATGTAGTTCCCAAGAAAGGTGGCATAACTGTGGTGCCAAATGAGAAAAACGAACTCATACCCACAAGAACCGTTACTGGGTGGAGGATGTGCATAGACTACAGGAAGCTCAATGAAGCCACCAGAAAAGATCATTTCCCACTCCCATTCATGGATCAGATGCTTGAAAGGCTTGCCGGACATGCTTACTATTGCTTCTTGGATGGATATTCAGGCTACAACCAAATAGTAGTTGATCCTAGTGATCAAGAGAAAACATCATTTGTTTGTCCATATGGAGTTTTTGCTTATAGACGCATGCCCTTTGGATTGTGCAATGCACCTGCCACTTTCCAAAGATGCATGCTGTCCATCTTTTCGGACATGATTGAAAAATTTATTGAGGTCTTCATGGACGATTTTTCTGTGTTTGGGGATTCTTTTCCCAGCTGCCTACACCACCTTGCCTTGGTGCTTAAGAGGTGCCAAGAGACTAACCTAGTATTAAACTGGGAAAAGTGTCATTTCATGGTCACAGAAGGAATAGTCCTTGGCCACAAAATCTCTAATAGAGGCATGGAGGTGGACAGAGCTAAGGTGGAAATCATTGAAAAACTACCTCCACCAAGTAATGTCAAGGCAGTTAGGAGCTTTTTGGGACACGCTGGTTTTTACAGAAGGTTTATTAGAGACTTTTCTAAAATAGCCAAACCTTTGAGTAACTTGCTTGTCTCTGATACACCCTTTGTATTTGATAAAAATTGCATGCTAGCCTATGAACTTTTGAAGCAAAAACTTTCCTCTGCACCTATCATTGCCCCACCTGATTGGAACTTACCGTTTGAACTGATGTGTGATGCATCAGACCTTGCTATTGGGGCAGTGTTAGGACAAAGGAAAGACAATTTGGTACATGTGATTTATTATGCCAGTAAAGTCTTGAATGCTAACCAAAGGAATTACACAACCACTGAAAAAGAACTCTTGGCAATAGTCTTTGCATTTGAAAAATTTAGATCTTATCTCATTGGATCTAAAGTCATTGTCTTCACTGATAATTCAGCTTTAAAATATTTACTTGCTAAACAAGAATCTAAACCGAGACTTATTAGATGGGTTCTTTTGTTGCAGGAATTTGACATTGAAATCAAAGACAAGAAGGGTGTAGAGAACAAGGTGGCAGATCATTTATCAAGGATACCATGTGAAGAAGGAAGCACACAAAGCACACATGTAAATGAGTGCTTTCCTGATGAACAACTCATGATAATTCACAAAGCACCCTGGTTTGCAGATATAGCAAACTTCAAGGCCACTGGGAGTTTACCTTTGGAATTTAACAAACATCAAAGGAAGAAATTGGTAAATGATGCCAAATACTTCATCTGGGACGAACCATACTTGTTCAAAAAATGTTCCGATGGCATACTCAGAAGATGTATATTCGAGGAAGAAGGAAGGGAAGTCTTATGGGACTGCCATGGCTCCACTTATGGAGGGCACTTTGCAGGGGAAAGAACAGCAGCTAAGGTGTTGCAGTGTGGTTTTTATTGGCCTACTATCTTCAAAGATGCAAAAGAATTAGTGAAGCACTGCCATGAATGCCAGAAAGCTGGGAACCTGCCAAGAAGAAATGAAATGCCACAACAATTCATTCTGGAACTTGAATTGTTTGATGTATGGGGGATAGATTTCATGGGACCATTTCCCTCCTCATACTCAAATAATTACATTCTTGTGGCAGTAGATTATGTCTCCAAATGGGTTGAAGCAATAGCAACTCCAACCAATGATAATAAGGTAGTCATGAACTTCCTCAGAAAACACATTTTTTGCCGTTTTGGGGTTCCAAGAGCAATCATCAGTGATGGAGGAAGCCACTTTTGCAACAAACCATTAGAGGCATTACTCCTAAAATATGGAGTCAAACACAGGGTAGCCACACCATACCATCCACAGACAAGTGGGCAAGCCGAAATATCTAACAGAGAACTCAAAAGAATCCTGGAAAAAACTGTGGGAACTTCAAGAAAGGACTGGTCGATTAAGCTAGATGATGCTCTTTGGGCATATAGGACAGCTTTCAAAACACCAATTGGAATGTCTCCTTACCAACTAGTATATGGAAAAGCTTGCCATCTGCCACTGGAGTTGGAGCACAAGGCATACTGGGCCTTGAAACTTCTGAACTTGGACAACAAAGCCGCTGGAGAAAGAAGGATGTTGCAAATTCAAGAGTTGGAAGAATTTAGAGCGGAAGCTTATGAGAATGCCAAAATTTACAAAGAAAGAGCAAAGAAGAAGCATGACAGCAACATAGCCCCAAGGAAATTTGAAGAAGGGCAAAAAGTATTGCTCTACAATTCTAGGCTGAAGCTATTTCCAGGGAAGCTAAAATCAAGGTGGTCTAGACCATTCCTTGTCACCAAGGTCTCCAACTATGGACAAGTAGAAATCATGGAAGAAAAGTCACAACGAACCTTCATTGTTAACGGTCAAAGACTCAAGCATTACTTGGGAGATGTGGAGGAGAAGGACAAAGTTAAATATCACCTCAACTGAAGAAGCTGACCGTCAAGCTAATGACGTTAAAGAAGCGCTTGTTGGGAGGCAACCCAACCTGAGGTAATACCTTGTTGCTGTTTCTTTTATTTGTTTCAATAAAAAGGGTAAAGTAGTTTCTGTGCATTGCAAAGAATTAAGTTTGGTGTTTCACACCAAACAATGAATTCATGGATCAATAAGTCAAAGGGGAATGTGTAACTCTAAGTTTGGTGTTCCACCATAAAGATCAACTGAACACAACAACCTTTGAATTATATGAAAGGAACAACTATTCTAAGCAGTCACAGAAATGCTTAAAACCCTTAGTAGCAACATCATTCCAAGATAACTCAAGGATTCAAAGAACAGAGAGAAGTAAGTGGGAGACTAAGTTTGGTGTTCACACACCAACTTAAGAATCCGATACTTACCCATACATAGTTGAGCTAACCACTCAAGTGCTTGAGAAGCAAGCAACTTCATTACTCTTTGCAGGAAAGGAAACAAGAACCTTAAAGCATGAAGCAACATTTAGGAAGAAGAAGGAGAAATCAAAGTGTTTCATGACAACAAAGAGAAAACAAGGAATTTCACAAGGTGGTATTGTTCCTTGATAATTCTTTAAAAAGGGCAAACAAAAGCATGCGTGTTCTGGTTTAAACTGTAACTGTTGAATCTTTCTGGAATGTGTAGTGTTTTTTTTAGTATGTCTGTTTGTTAATTGCTTTGAATAAAGTGAATGCCTAGATGTTTGGATATAACTTCACCTTCTTAAACAAGTGCGTGCCATGCTTGTTCTGTTTCCAAAAATAAAAGAAAAGTTTGAACAAAAGTAACTTGGCTAAATTAGTGACAAATCAAGTAGAATTAAGTGGTGGTATGCATGCTTGATTGTGTAGTCAGATCACTAAAATTAGAGTGTAGAATTATCATTTTTTATGTAGAGAGTAAAAATTGTCTATGGATCTTGATGAATAAATGTCTTTGGCCATGAAAAAGAAAGAAAAAGAAAAAGAAAAAGCCACAGAAAAAGGCAACCAAAAAGCAAGAAAATTGAGAAAACAAGCTAGGTACCAATGGTTTGAACTTCTGAGACAGATGCCTGTGGTGTTTATGTATTAAGGATATGCTTGGATGAATAGGTTCTGAGGAGTGTTTCAACACTTGGTAACTTGGGTTAACTAACCCGGGATTATCAACCAAAAGTCCATTATCAAGAGCAACCTAAATACAAAACATTTAGTCACACAAAGAGGTGCTGGGCACCAATGTCTCAAGAAGAAATGTGAACTAAAATGCCTAAAGTGGATATGTGTAGTGCACTGATAAGAAAAAGAAAATGCCAAAGGCTTGTGCAACACATGACACTAAGCAAACAAGGAGCAAAAGAAGCTCTAAGAAAAAGAAAAGAAAAACAAAGAAGAGAAAAGTGCCAAAGACATAAGAATAACAAGAGGCCATAGCAATTTTTGATGGATGCAATGAAAAAGTGATAATCCTACCTGATAAGTATGAAAAAGTGATGCTGCAACTTTCTGCATAAAACCCTTCTGATGAACTTCAAATGCTTGCTAATATAGCCAATGTAATTGCTTTCTGTTCCATACTTTCTTCTCAAATAACTCAGGACTTGCTTAGGGACAAGCAAGTATTAAGTTTGGTGTTGTGATGCCAAGGCATCATAGGCTAGTTTCACTAGCATTTTTCTGTTAGTTTTAGTTGTTTTATGCATTTTCTTGAGCTTAAAGTAACCAAAAATGGTTAAATGAAGAACAAAGTAATGAACCATCCAAACAATATGATTTTGATGCAAATTCCATGAGTTTTAGTTATATTACTTAAATGCTATGAAAGAAAGATTTCTCATGAAATTTTGCAAGACTTTGATGCAATTGTTTGGATGATTTCAGGGAAGAAGAGGCTAAGCAAGGAAGCAACAAAATCAATAAAGGAAGCTTGAATATCACATGTGGAGTTTAAGTTCCAGTTGAAGCCTAAACTGGAGCTTAAACGCCAAAATCATGAAGGATAAGAAATGCTGGGATTGAAGTTTAACCTCCAGTTTGACCTCAAACTGGAGGTTAAACGCCAGAATGAGTATGCCACCCAGGGAGGAGTTCCACGTTTAACCTCCTGTTTGACCTCAAACTGGAGGTTAAACGCCAGAACCAGGAAGAGTACCAGGGAGCCATTCCACGTTTAAGCTCCAGTTTGACTCAAACTGGAGCTTAAACGTGTTCGATAGCTTTTCCACTCCAGGGTTGCTCTCTCCATCTCCACGTTTAACCTCCAGTTTGACCTCAAACTGGAGGTTAAACGTGTTCGACACCTCCAGTGCCACCATTCTAAGCTTCCACGTTTAACCTCCAGTTTGACCTCAAACTGGAGGTTAAACGTGTTCGACCTCCAGTATGCCTCCACCCTTTTCCACGTTTAACCTCCAGTTTGACCTCAAACTGGAGGTTAAACGTGTTCGACCTCCAGGGCTGCCCTTCCTATCCCCACGTTTAAGCTTCAGTTTAACCTTAAACTGAAGCTTAAACGTGTTCGACTACATGACTCTCCAGGGCTACCTTCTTCCATTTCCACGTTTAAGCTTCAGTTTAACCTTAACTGAAGCTTAAACGTGCTTCTTCAAAAGGCCTCACTGGAAGTGTCTGGCGTTTAAGCTGCAGTTTAAGCT
The DNA here is from genome assembly GCF_003086295.3 of Arachis hypogaea. NCBI lineage: Eukaryota > Viridiplantae > Streptophyta > Magnoliopsida > Fabales > Fabaceae > Arachis > Arachis hypogaea. The sequence goes on from NC_092054.1 coordinate 86,402,680, forward strand.
TAAACTACAACTTAAACGCCACTCTTGAAAAAGGTTTCTGGGCCAAAAATATTGTGATTTAAGTTAGTCTTTGAGCACAAATATTAACTTAAACTTACTTTGGTATGAAACCCAATTGAATATCATGGTTTATGGGATTGGGCCTGAAGGATTGATGAGTTTGAAATCTCAATTTATTGAGTCATGTGTCATTATTTGATTATCACTAAGTTGGCTCAATAAATGTTACAGGATTTGGATCAACAACCTCATCAAGATTATGGATCATAAACCTAAGGCAAAAGGAAGGCAAGGAGAGGCCTCAAAGCCCAAGAAGCACAACTGAAGCTCAATATAGAAAGTGTATAAATAGGATAGAAGTTAAGTTAGAGGGACTTTTTACTTCACTTTTAGCTAGTTTTCCTTTTCTTTGTAATTGAATTCAGAGCTATGATTCACTAAACCCCCTTTCATTGGGTTAGGGAGCTCTATTGTAATTCAATGAATCAATAATAGTTTATCTTCTTCTTCAATCTTTTCTCTTGAATTTTGTTAGAAAGCTTCTCGATCTAATTCCATTGAGTAGTTGTCTTGGGAAAGAAACTACTCATACTTGGAATCCTTCGGAGCCTTGGGAAAGGAATGGAGGATTCATGCTAGAGAAGCTTTCTCACAGTGGATTGGATTGGGGTTTGGATGGATATTGTGACATGTAATCCTACCAAATTGTGGTTCATGAAATTGTGTGGTATAATCAGTGATCAAGCATCATCTCTTCTTATGAACATTTAAACCAAGGGATTGGGAATTTGTTTGTTTTTAGAGAGCATTGGTGAGCCAAGGAATTGGGATCCAATCATATAAGATTGCCAAGCAAAATTCAATGAATGCATTGGTTGAGGAAGAGATATACATGTTTTGATTTGGAGATTTCAATATCTCCTAAACCCAATGAATTCCCCATTTCTGATTTCCACTTTCTCTTTACATTCTGCAATTCAATTCTTGCAATCATCCCCATTCCCTTTTAATTTCAGCAATTTACATTCTGCTCTTTAATTCATGCAATTTAAGATTCAGCCATTTAATTTTCTTGTCATTTACTTTTCCCGCCAATTTTACATTCCGCAATTCTCATCTCAAATCTTGATTCCGCTCAACTAGAACACACTTCTAATCCGAATTGCTCACTCAACCAATCCTTGTGGGATTCGACCTCACTCTATTGTGAGTTTTTACTTGACGACGATAACCGGTGCACTTGCCGGAAGGAATTTTGCCGATCGTGCAATTTCCTAAATCGTAGCATAACACGTTTATGCGCATCACCTGTAAACTTCAGGATCTACTCCGTTAGTCTTAACAGTATCACATATCTGCAAGAATTCAGTTAAGAGCTGAAAAGGATCTTCAGATGGAAGTCCATGAAACTTGCAGTTCTGCAGCATCAGAGAAACTGATTGAGGTTTCAGCTCAAGGTTGTTTGCTCCAATGGCAGGAATGGAGATGCTTCTTCCATGTAAATTGGAATTAGGTGCAGTAAATTCACCAAGCATCCTCCTTGCATTATTATTATTTTCGGCTGCCATCTCCTTCTCCTGTTCAAAAATTTCTGAAAGGTTATCTCTGAATTGTTGTATTTTAGCTTCTCTTAATTTTTTCTTCAGAGTCCTTTCAAGTTCTGGATTTGCTTCCACAAGAATGTTCTTATCCTTGCTCCTGCTCATATGACAAAGAAGAAGGCACAGAAAAATAATAATAATAGTAGAGATCCTTTATACCATAGTATAAGGATCCCTGTGTGAGTAGAAGAAGAGGGGGAGACAAAGAATGTAATATAATGGAAGAAACACAACTGTGAGGAGGCTAGATATGTGTGATGAGATGTTAGGATATGAATAAATAAATAGAATAAGATGGGAGAGGGAGAATTTTCGAAAATAATTTTTGAAAAAGGGTTAGTGATTTTCGAAAATGGTTTTTGAAAAATGTTAGTATTTTTTTTCGAAAATTTTTAAAATCAAAAATAAAAATAAGGATAATTAGTTAATTAAGAAGAAATTTTTGAAAAAGAGGGAAGGTATTTTCGAAAATTAGAGAGAGAGAGTTAGTTAGGTGGTTTTTAAAAAGTTAAGAAACAAACAAAAAGTTAGTTAGTTAGTTCAAACAAATTTTGAAAAGATAAGAAGTTAGGAGGTTAGAAAAGATATTTTGAAACCAAATTTTTGAAAAAGGTAAGATAAGAAGATATTTTAGAAATTAGTTTTGAAAAATATTTGATTTTTTTAAAATCTCAATTAATCACTTGTTTCATAAGAAATCACAAGATATGATTCTAGAACTTAAAGTTTGAATCTTTCTTAACAAGCAAGTAACAAACTTCAAATTTTTGAATCAAAACATTAATTGATTATGTTATTTTCGAAAATTTGATATAAAAATAAGAAAAAGATTTTTGAAAAATATTTTTGGAATTTTCGAAAATAACTAAGAATTTTGAAAAATATTTGATTTTTGAAAAAGATTTTGAAAAAGATAAGATTTTCAAATTGAAAATTTGATTTGACTCATAAGAAACAACTTGATTTTAAAAATTTTTGAAAAAGTCAACTCAAATTTTCGAATTTGATGAGAGAAAAAGGGAAAGATATTTTTTTGATTTTTTTTTTTGAATTTTTTTTTGAAAAACACTAAAATGATTCAATGCATGAAATTTTTAGATCAAAACGTGTGATGAATGCAAGAATGCTATGAATGTCAAGATGAACACCAAGAACATTATGAATGTCAAGATGAACATCAAAGACACAATTTTGAAAAATTTTTAATGCAAAGAAAACATGCAAGACACCAAACATAGAATTCTTTAATGCTTAGACACTAAGAATTCAAGAATGCATATGAAAAACAAGACAAGACACAAAACATGCAAATGCAAAGATCAAACAAGATGACTTACCAAGAACAACTTGAATATCATGAAGAACACTATGAATGCATGAATTTTCGAAAAAATGCAATATGCACATGCGATTGACACCAAACTTATGATATGACTCAAGACTTCAAACAAGAACACAAAAATATTTTTGATTTTTATGATTTTCTAATTTTTTTGGATTTTTTTTTCGAAAATTATATGAAGAAGAAAAAATAAGGATTCCAAAATTTTTAACATGAATTCCAGGAATCTTGCATTCTTAGTCTAAAGCTTCAGTCCAGGAATTAGACATGGCTCACTAGCCAGCCATGCTTTCAATGAAAGCTCCGGTCCAAAACACTAGACATGGCCAATGGCCAGCCAAGCTTCAGCATTTAACATCAGAGTATATTGCTCTTGATAACAAATTGTAAGCCTCAGTCCAAAAAAATTTAGACATGGCTTTACAGCCAGCCAGGCTTCACATGCTTCATGAAACACTAGAATTCATTCTTAAAAATTTTGAATAAAATTTTTGAAAACATTTTTATATTATTTTCGAAAACAGATCAGAAAATTTTAGAAATATTTTTGAAAAATTTTTGAAAATAAAATAAAAAGAAAATTACCTAATCGGAGCAACAAGATGAACCGTCAGTTGTCCAAACTCAAACAATCCCCGGCAACGGCGCCAAAACTTGGTGCACGAAATTGTGATGTCCAGGCTCAAACAATCCCTGGCAACGTGAGCAACTTGGTACGTGCAATCGTGATTAAACTTTGATTATATAAAATTTACGGCTCTTTCTTTCCCTGGCAATGGCGCCAAGAACATGGTGCCAATACCATGGTTCACAACTTCGATACAACTAACCAGCAAGTGCACTGGGTCGTCCAAGTAATACCCTACGTGAGTAAGGGTCGAATCCCACGGAGATTGTTAGTATGAAGCAAGCTATGGTCACCTTGCAAATCTCAGTTAGGCAGATATAAATTGATAATGGTGTTTTCGAATTTAATATAATAAAATAGGGATAGAAATACTTATGTAATTCATTGGTGAGAATTTTAGATAAGCGAATGGAGATGCCTTCGTTCCTCTGAACCTCTGCTCTCCTGCTATCTTCATCCAATCAGTCTTACTCCTTTCCATGGCTGGCTTTATGCAAGGGCATCACCGTTGTCAGTGGCTACCTCCCCTCCTCTTAGTGAAAAATATGCTCACATGCTCTGTCACAGCACGGCTAATCATCTGTCGGTTCTCGATCATGCTGGAATAGGATTCACCCTCCTTTTGCGTCTGTCACTAACGCCCAACAATCGCGAGTTTGAAGCTCGTCACAGTCATTCAATCATTGAATCCTACTCGGAATACCACAGACAAGGTTTAGACTTTCCGGATTCTCTTGAATGCCGCCATCATTCTAGCTTACGCCACAAAGATTCCGGTTAAGAGATCTAAGAGATATTCATTCTAGCTTATTTCATGTAGAACGGAAGTGTTTGTCAGGCACGTGTTCATAGGGGAGAATGGTGATGAGTGTCACACATAATCATCACCTTCATCACGTTCTTGGGTACGAATGGATATCTTAGAAGCGAAATAAGATGAATTGAATAGAAAACAGTAGTACTTTGCATTAATCTTTGAGGAACAGCAGAGCTCCACACCTTAATCTATGGAGTGTAGAAACTCTACCGTATGAAAATACATAAGTGAAGGTCCAGGCATGGCCGAGATGGCCAGCCCCCATGGTCTAAGAACTAGGCGTCCAAAGATCTCTAATACAATAGTAAAAGGTCCTATTTATAATAAACTAGTCACTAGGGTTTACATGAGTAAGTAATTGATGCATAAATCCACTTCCGGGGACCACTTGGTGTGTGTTTGGGCTGAGCTTGAGTGTTGCACGTGTAGAGGTCCTTCTTGGAGTTGAACGCCAGTATTTGTGCCAGTTTGGGCGTTCAGCTCTGGTTTTGGCTCCTTTTCTGGCGCTGGACGCCAGATTTGGGTAGAAAGCTGGCGTTGAACGCCAGTTTACGTCATCTATTCTTAGCCAAAGTATGGACTATTAAACATTTCTGGAAAGATCTGGATGTCTACTTTCCAACGCAATTGGAAGCGCGCCATTTCGAGTTCTGTAGCTCCAGAAAATCCACTTTGAGTGCAGGGAGGTCAGAATCCAACAGCATCAGCTGTCCTTCTTCAACCTCTGAATCTGATTTCTGCTCAAGTCCCTCAATTTCAGCCAGAAAATACCTGAAATCACAGAAAAACACACAAACTCATAGTAAAGTCCAGAAATGTGAATTTAACATAAAAACTAATGAAAACATCCCTAAAAGTAACTAGATCCTACTAAAAACATACTAAAAACAATGTCAAAAAGCGTATAAATTATCCGCTCATCAAAGCCCTGCATTCCTCAGTAAGCAGTATGGTCTCTTTCTCGTCCCAACTTCTTTTCTTGTTGATAAGCTCCTTCAAAAACTTGGCATACAGAGGCATTTGCTCAAGTGCTTCAGCCATGGGAATATTGATCTCCAGCTTTTTGAAAGTCTCAAGGAACTTATGAAAATGTTGGTCCTTAGTCTCTTTGCTGAACCTCTGGGGATATGGCAGTGGAGGTGTGATGCTCTTTCCTACTTGCTGCTGTCCCTGAATCACTTCTTTTGAACTGTGTGGTTGGTTGTTCTTCTCTTTGAGTTTCTCAGTGCTCTTGTTTGGCATCACAACTTGATCCTTGGCTTCATCTGCCTTTGTTTGCTTTTCATCTTCTATTGGTTTTTTGTTGCTCTCAACTTGCTTCTTTGTAGTATCATTGTTGCTCATCAATGTTCTCCCACTCCTTAATTGAATCGCCTTGCATTCTTCCTTAGGATTTGGGATTTTGTCACTTGGCAGTGAGCTCGAAGGTCTCTCAACAGAAATCTGCTTGGAGATTTACCCAATCTGCCTCTCTAGGCTCTTCATGGAGGCTTCATGGTTCTTGGTTGTCATTTCCTGGTGTTTCCACATTTTGTCTATCAAAGTTTCCAAGTTAGTGAGTCTTTGAGATTCAGGTGATGCTTGTGGTGGGTTGTGAGATGTGGATGGTGGATGGTAGGAATTTTGGTTGGTGGGTTGGTTATTGGATTGGTAATGGTTGGGATTGGGGTAGTTGTTTTGAGGTTTTCTATAAGGGTTTTGGTTAGTTTGCTACTGGTTGTGGTTTTGGTTGTTTCTTGAAGTGTTTTGGTTTGAGTTCCTCTGCCATGGTTGTTGGTTCTGGTTGTGATTATCTCCCTATCTGAGGTTTGGGTGGTTCTTCTAGGATGGATTGTATGTGTCACCATACACTTCATTCTGTCTAGAGTTTTGGTTATGCATGTACTGCACTTGCTCCTGTTGTTGCTCTTCTTGGCTTTCTTCATTCTGCACCCATACAGTTGATGGTTGGCTTGTGTTCACAGCTGCTACGTGAAGGCTATCAATCCTTTTGGCCATTTGTTCAAACTGTTGTTGAATTTGTTGCTGCATCATTTCGTTTTGAGCTAAGATTGAGTCCACTCCTTCTAGCTCCATTACTCCTCTCCTTTGTGATGGTTGGCGTTGCCTTTGATGCGCAAAGAAATACTGATTATTAGCCACCATGTCAATAAGATTTTGAGCTTCTTCTGCGGTTTTCATCAGTTGCAATGATCCTCCAGCTGAGTGATCAAGTGCTTCTTGAGCCTTTAGAGTGAGTCCTTCATAGAAGTTCTGTAGCTTGTCCCACTCAGTGAACATTTCTGGTGGACATTTCCTCAGCAGAGCCTTATATCTCTCCCATGCTTCATACAGATTTTTAGCATCCAATTGCGTGAATGTCTGCACCTCAGTCTTCAACATGATGATCCTTTGAGGGGGGTAAAACTTGGCAAGAAACTTGCTCACCAAATCATCCCATGTGTTAATGCTTTCCTTCGAAAATGTTTCTAGCCATTGAGTGGCCTTGTCCCTGAGAGAGAATGGGAATAACAACAGCTTGTATATGTCAGGGTGCACTCCATTGCTTTTAACTGTGTCACAAATTCTCAAGAAAGTGGATAAATGTTGATTTGGATCCTCCAATGGTCCTCCCCTAAACGAGCAGTTGTTTTGGACCAATGTGATGAGTTGTGGCTTCAGTTCAAAGTTATTTGCATTGACATTAGGGGTGAGAATGCTGCTTCCACAATGTCTAGCATTTGCAAAGGTATAGAAGGCCAGTACTCTCCTCTGTTGTGGATTATTGTTAACCCCTCCTCCTGGATTAGATGGATCTCCTTCCATCTCGTGATATTCTTCCTCAGATTCTTCCTCTCCAACAATATTTTTCCCTCTTTCAGCTCTTCTTAACCTTCTAAGAGTTCTCTGGTCAGTTTCAGATAAAACAGGAGTGGCTCTCCCTGTACCTGACATACAAACAAAACAAAAGAAACACCACCAGTAACACTTCAATCTATTGCAAGAATGAAGTTTAGCTTAAGCAAAATTTCAAACAGTTAGTGTGTCAGTCAAAAATTAGAGAAACAGAAAAGAAAAGATGCTTGATCTAGATCTCCACTTCACTTAATCATTGTCAATCTATTTCAATCCCCGGCAACGGCGCCAAAAACTTGATGTGTATTTTTGGAAAACGAAAAACGAATCCCAAACACACAAAACTAACCGGCAAGTGCACCGGGTCGCATCAAGTAATAAAACTCACGGGAGTGAGGTCGATCCCACAAGGATTGAAGGATTGAGCAATTTTAGTTTAGTGGTTGATTTAGTCAAGCGAATCAAGAATTGATTTGAGTGGTTTGTATTCGGCAGAAGCTAAATTGCATGAAATTAAAAGGGAGAGGGACAATTGCAGTAAATTAAAGAGCAGAGAAAGTAAATGTGCTGAATCTTAAAGAGCAAGAAATTAAATGGCAGAAACTTAGAACGCAAGAAATGTAAATTACAGAATCTTAAAGTGCAAGAAATGTAAATGGCTTGAATTGTAAAGGGAATTGGGAAGTGGATTTGCAGAATTTAAACAAGGAAAAGTAAATTGCATTAATCAGACAAGTAGAAGGTGACTTGAATTGAACCGGATCTAAAATGGAAATGTAAATGAACTTGAAAAGCTTTAAACAGAGAATTTAAAATGCAAACTCCAGATCTCAGGACCCAAGAGACTAGATAACCGAGTCTAGATCTCAATGCCTTCCTAGATCCAAATGTAGAATTCAATTGCAAGAAATAGAGAAAAGTAAATAGCAGAATGAGTAGAAGAAGAGATAATGAACAGAAATGTAAATTCAATTATGCAGTAAAGAAAACAGAGAGATCTCAGGATGAGATTGAAACAGAATTCCTTCAATTCTCCAACCCAAGATCTAAGACAAATGTAATTGCAATTGAAAACAAGAAAACTAAGAGGAAGAGAATTCAATTCTCCTACTCCGAAACTCAGAAACTCCAAACAATTCAAAACCAAAAGCTCTCCAAAACCTACTCAGCAAAACTAAAAGGAAAGCTCCCCTAAAAACTTAAATCCTAAGCTATTTATACACTTTCTTCAAATGGCCTTCAAGCCTTGAATTGGGCCTTTGCTCTTGATGGATTTGGGTTGATAAAGGCCTTGGTTGATTGCTCTTGGAGTTGGAGAAAGATCCATTGTGAACCGGGCTGTAAATCATAAAAGCTTAAGTAAAAGTTTGAGGCAAACTTTTACTCAAACTTTTTATACCAGCTGCCCTCCTTTTGTTGATATCCACGTTTGAGCTAAAGTTTGAGGTCAAACTTTTGCTCAAACGTGGATCCCCTTGTGTACATGTGTGGCGCCAACGTTTGCCGAAAAGCTTGAGGCAAACGTTGGCGCAAGCTTTTCTCCTCCAGGGTGTGCAAGTGTGGCGCCAATGTTTGCCAAAAAGCTTGAGGCAAACGTTGGCGCAAGCTTTTCTCCTCCAGGGTGTGCAAGTGTGGCGCCAACGTTTGCCAAAAATCTTGAGGCAAACGTTAGCGCAAGCTTTTCTCCTCCAGGGTGTTGTTTTTGTGATGCCAACGTTTGCCAAAAAGTTTGAGGCAAACGTTGGCTCAAGCTTTTTCCTCCAGGGTGTTTTCAATTCTTCCAAAAGTTTGAGCTAAAATTTGAGGCAAACTTTGGCTCAAACTTTTTTCCTCTAGGATGTTTTCAACTCTTCCAAAAGTTTGAGCTAAAGTTTGAGGCAAACTTTGGCTCAAACTTTTTGTTCTCTCTTGCTCCTAGCCATTCCTTCTTCCTTCAACCTTCTTCAAAACTCTTTTCACCTATCATCAATCAACCAAACACATCAAAGCTATGCTCAAAATCATGAGTTTGTTATTCTTTCATAATATATGACAATTATAGCATAAAATCTCATGAAATTACATTAATTCATCCATGGTTGATTGAATCAAAGGAAATATGAAATTCTGCCCAATTGGCTTACTTAAGGCTCAAGAAAGTGCATAAATCAATTGAAAATAAGTAAAAAAAGACTAGTGAAACTAGGCTAAGATGACTTGTCATCACATGTATTTCATGTCTCACAGTTTCTGGAGTATACTTCTGATGCCAATCGCGTATTAGAAACTGAACCAGTGCAACTGAGAGATGATCTAACGCTTCAAGTAACTTCGGTTAGAATCGATAATATGACACCAGTGCTAAGCAACTATGCAGAGGAGAAGTTTTGTTAGCAGAGGAATGCTAGGAGTGGAGCTGGAATTGGGGAACACACTTGGAAACTCAAATCAGATATGTGGAAGGACTACCCACAACTCTTTTCAGGTAACTGAATCTAAATTTTGAGGGCAAAATTCTTAATTAGGTTGGTAGGATGTAAACCATGTAAAATTAGTGAATAATTAATTAATAAATTAATTTTTAATAAAAAAATTAGAAATATGAATTTTATAGTTTAGTAAGATAGAGATAATTAAAATAAGAATTTTGACACTAATTTTAAAGAATTTGGCCCAAGATTGGGCGAAACGAGCTGAACCGATCGAACCAGGCCCAACCCAAGCCTCATTAACCAAGGACTCAGCATCCTCTTCCTCCCTCAAATGTTATTCATGCTAGACAAAGGAAGGGAAGGAGGAAGAAGAGCTTCCAACCCTAACATCATAATCAATTTCACATAACTTCTCGCCCCGAGCTATGATCGCCGCACCTTTTGTGGCCACGTCCGTGGTGATGAGCTCCACAAAGCCATTACATTGTAAGGTAAGGAAACCATATTCCCAGTTTCAATCTCCTCTTCTCAAATCCAAAAATAGCATGATCTTGCGTGTTAAGATTTGTGATTAATTTGATGTTTTAGGACCAAATTGACTTGAGGAATTAGTAGGTCTTGCGATTATTGAGGCTCATACAAGGTAAGGATCTTCAGCCCTAGTAAATCCCTTACTTAATTGTAATTTTGGTATTAAGTATGTATGGGTGGGTGCAATGATATGATATATGTGTGTATATAGGTAAATTGGAGCTTAATTTTGAATGTTAGATGCTTGATGAAACTTTGGAGGCTGAATTTTGGTGGTGGAACTTATGAGCTTGCCTTGTGGGGTTATCTTGGGTTATACGAGGAAATCATCCAAGGTATAGTTTTGGTTTCTCGTATTTAATATATATAATGTCTTGTGAAAACTTAGGCTAGATAACTATAAGATAGGTGTGAATGCATGAGTATGTTAAATGCTTAGTACCCTTGATAATAATTGTTGAAACGGGTGGAGTATTGGATTGGTGATTAATGCTTATGATGAAATGGGATGTTAGATGATGATTTAATGATGAATGGCAAGATGATATGAATGAATATGAGTATGTAGTGATATATTGATGATTTTGTTGGTATAATTGAGAAATTCATGTATAAGATTGTTTAAAATTGAGGTATGATTGGCTGTGGTAGGATGTGGGGATTGAGGTGCTGAAAATGGTATGTTGTGGTGCTGTTTGTAGTATAGGATGTTGGTATTGAGTTTGTTTTAGTGAAAATAAAGGTTTAAGAACTTTTTTGAAAAATCTAATTTTTGGCCGAATTTCGGCGAGCCATAATTCTGCTTCCAAACCCCCAAATTCTTTCTAACTTGTATGGTAACTGGGTACGTGAAGTTTATGCCGTTCGAAGAAAGGATGAAAAATATTTTAAAATGAAAAAGTTATGACCATCCAAAGTTCGGTGTGCAAAAACTAAAAAATTATGCAGCACTTAGCATTTTTACCCATTCTGCAGAACTTGCAAACGCGACCACCTGCACGCGACACCCCTAGCGTGCACGAGCAAGGTGCTTGCGTATGCGATGCCCCTGTTTTCAGCATGAATTTTTGTTTTTTAAAACCTAATTTTGAACCTCTAAACCTCTCTTTTTACTCTTTTAACCCTTAGATCTTAGTGGTATGGCTAGTAAGGAGATGAAGCTAAGAAAGGGTGATAACTTGGAGATGAAGAAAGCTTGAGAAGTGATGAATTAGGTATGAGAAGATACGTTGTATATATATACTTCTTATATTATAAGGCTAATTAATGAAATGAATAAATATTACATCTGAGCACTCTTTCTTGAAAGTGCGACCTGATCGACCGGAATTCACTCCGCATATAAAATGAATCCGTTCTTTGGCAAGCGCACCAAATATCGTCAAGTAATAACCCACTAAGAGTGGGGTCGAATCCCACAGAGATTAACGGATTAAAGCAAACAATAGTTAATTGATTATCCTAGTTAGACTATTCAGTTTTGAGTGATGAGCAACAAGAAAATGTCAATGACATAAAAGTAAAGGAAAGCAATAAAGTGCAAGAAAGTAAATGGCAAGGAAAGTAAAGTACAAGAAAGTAAAGCGCTAGAAATGTAAAGTGCAGAAAATGTAAATAACCATAAAGTAGATAAAAGAAAGAAAGATAAAATAAGCATTGGGATGAAGAGATTGATGCCAGGGCATCTTGGCCAGTTTCACTGACCTTTTCTTTACAGTTTTTAGGCTAGTTTCATGCATTCCCTTAGGAAATAAGCTAGTTTTGGGTAGATATTTACTTACACCTTGATTTAAGCATACATTGTGCATTTTACATTATTTCATGAGGATTTTGCATGAGTTTAGTGACAAATTATATGCTGCATTGCCCATGACTTGGACTAGAACTTTGATGCGCTCTATTGCTTGATTTCAGGACCAAAGGAAGCAATGAATGGGAGGTAACTTGCAAAGTTAATGAGAAAAGTGATTGCCAATAACGCTCTCGAAGCCATCATTGACCACGTTAAGAGTCACATTAACTAAGTTAACGAGAACTCTAACGTGGAGAGGGGAAGTTGAGCCAACGTTAGTGACACTTAACATTGTCACTAACGTTGGCAAATGCTCATAAGTGGCCACGTTAGAGTCCACGTTAACTTAGTTAACGTGGCCTCTAACGTTAGAAGGGGGGAGAAATGCCAACGTTAGTGACATTCAACATTGTCACTAACGTTGGCCTAAGGAGAAACATACCACGTTAACTCCCACGTTAACTTGGTTAACGTGGGAGCTAACATAAGAAGCAAGAGTGGTCGACAACGTTAGTGACACCCAACATTGTCACTAACGTTGGAAGCAACCACACAACCCCCAAGGAGCCACGTTAACTTCCACGTTAACTTAGTTAACGTGGAAGCTAACATTGATGAGTGAAAGAAACGCCAACGTTAGTGACATTCAACATTGTCACTAACGTTGGGGATGGCTAAGCATGGCCACGTTAGAAGCCACATTAACCTAGTTAACGTGGACTCTAACGTGAGACATAGGGGCACCTTGGAACGTTAGTGACAATGTTGAGTGTCACTAACGTTCTCGAAGGATGGCATGCCCACGTTAAAGAGCCACATTAACTAAGTTAACGTGGTTAACGTGGGCTCTAACGTGAGAACAAAGGGGGCTTTTCAAAGTTATTGGGAATGTTAAGTCTCAATAACGTGTGCGAAGGACTTAGAGGCAACGTTAGTGGCAACGTTTGTGCCACTAACGTTGAAGTTAACGTGGCTTTTACTTAGGAATGTTAGTGAGAAAGTTGATTGTCACTAACGTTCTCGAACTCATATTTTCACTAAACGTTAACACCCCTAACGTCCTGAGCTAAAGTCTCTGCCCACTTCACACTTTCTCTCTGCAAGTAAAGCCAAGCCCAAATGAAGAAGAGAACTGCTTCAAACTGAAGATCCAAAGGCCCAAGACTTGAAGAGCCAACTAGAAGCTGAGAAAAGTAGTATATATAGGAGTAGCTTTGAATTGTTGAAGAGTTCTGAAAAGTTGGAAAAGAGAATTACTCTCTGTATTTTACCTTCTCTGCATTTTCTAGTTTTATGATGTATTCTCCATCTTTGTTTTCATTTTCTAGAGCTATGAACAACTAAACCCCTTTCATTGGGTTAGGGAGCTCTGTTGTAATTTGATGGATCAATACTAGTTTTCATTATTTTTCTTCTATCTTTTCTCTTGATTTTACTTGAAAGCTTTCGATCTTCATCCAATTGGGTAGTTATCTTGGAAAAGAAGCTATTCAAACTTGGATCTCTTCTGAACCTTGAAAGAGGAATGAAGAGATCAAGCTAGAAATGCTTTCTCATGCTGGACCAAATTGGGTTTGGATGGGTATGTGACTATAACCCTCTCAATACTTGATTTGGGAAATGCATGTGGTATAATCAGTGACCATACTTCATCTCTTCTCATGAGCAATTGACCAAGGAATTGGCTATTGATCAAGATTTGAGAGATTGAATTTGTAAGTCAATCAATTAAGATTGCCAAGGAGATCAATGAGTGCGTTGATTGAGGAAGAGATGAAAATGAACTTGATCCGGAGGGTTGCAATCTCTCCTAAGCCCAATGAACTCCCCATCTCTGATCTTACCCATTCTCTTTAATTTCTGCCATTTACTTTTATGAGCAAATCCCCCATTCCCATTTACAATTCTGCAATTTACTTTCAGTCATTTACTTCCAGTCCTTTAATTCTAGCATTTACTTTTCTGTTATTTACATTCCCGCCATTTTATTTTCTGCAACTCTCAACCCACATTCTGGATTCGCTCAACTAGAACATTCTTCTAATTAAAGTTGCTTGATCAATCAATCCCTGTGGGATTCGACCTCACTCTATTGTGAGTTTTTACTTGACGACAAATTCGGTATACTTGCCAAAGGAAATTTGTTGAGAGACAGTTTCCACCCGAATCAAGTTTATGGCGCCGTTGCCGGGGAATGATTGTGCATCAACAATGATTAAATTGGAAGATCACTAGATTGAGCATTTTTATTTTGTGAATTTCATTTTCTGTTTGAGTGATTTACTTTCTATTTTAGTTAAACTTCTTCCCTTCCCCCTCTACTCTTTTGTTTTTCTTTGTTATTTTCAATTCTGTTTGCTAACCCACTAACTGTTTGATATATTGCATCACCCATAACTAACAGTAATTTTGAAAAAAAATACTTTCTGCACCTATCTTTTCTTGCTTGCACTTGATGGTTGTATGACAGGGAGAAGAAGCGGGGCTTCAACTTCCTTCGATTCTGAACCTGAGAGGACCTTCCTTAGATTAAGGAGGGAGGCAAGAGGAAAAAAAGTGGTTGGTGCTGAGGAAGAAGAGGAATTCTTTGAACCAAACATGGAAGACAACATGGAAAACCATCATGAAGAAGAGGATCACAACCATGGGGGAGGAGGTAGAGCAAATCATGCTGGGGAGGATAGAAGAGTTTTGGGCTCTTACATCAATCCAAACCCATGCAATTGTGGAAGTAGCATCCAAAAGCCAACAATCCATGCCAACAACTTTGAACTTAAACCACAGCTGATCACCCTTGTTCAGAACAACTATTCGTTTGGAGGAGGTGTTCAAGAAGACCCCAATCAACATTTAACCACCTTCCTAAGAATATGTGACACAGTGAAGTCTAATGGTGTTCATCCTGACGCCTATAGACTACTCTTAGTTCCATTCTCACTCAGGGACAAGGCAGCCAAGTGGCTGGAATCTTTCCCAAGGGAAAGCTTGACAACTTGGAAAGACGTGGTGAACAAATTCTTAGCAAGATTTTACCCACCTCAATGAATCAATAGGCTGAGAGCTGAGGTCCAAACTTTCAGGCAACAAGATGGTGAGACTCTATATGAAGCATGGGAGAGGTTTAAAGACCTAACAAGGAGGTGCCCACCAGATATGTTCAACGAATGGGTGCAGCTGCACATTTTCTATGAAGGGCTCTCTTATAAGTCAAAGAAGGTCGTAGACCATTCATCCGGAGGATCTTTGAACAAGAAGAAGACTATTGAGGAAGCCATAGATGTTATTGAAACAGTAGCAGAGAACGACTACTTCTATGCTTCCGAAAGAGGGAACACAAGAGGAGTAATGGAGCTAAACAATGTAGATGCTCTGTTGGCCCAAAACAAGCTCATTACCCAGCAGCTGGCTGACCTCACCAAGAAGATGGAGAGGAACCAAGTAGTAGCAATCTCCACTTCATCAACAACCCAAGAAGGAGTGAATGAAGAAGCAGAGGGTAGTCAGGAGCAAGCCAACTACATTGGGAATTCACCAAGGCAAAACTATGATCCATACTCCAAGACCTACAACCCTGGATGGAGAAACCACCCAAACTTTGGGTGGGGAAGTCAGCTAGATCAAAACCAAGACCAGAGACGTTACAACTCCAACAACAATGCAGCTCACCAACAATTCACACAGAGGACATCTCAACACCCCCACAACAACACTTCTCCACAAGCCTATCAAAACAAAAACAGTACATCTGCTCCAAATCACCCATCAATTGATGACAATCTCTCTAAGATTGAAACCTTACTTGAAGGAGTATGCAAAGACATTCGAAACAGTAAAGCATTCCGAGAGGAAATGCAGTCAAACATGCAGAATCAAAATGCTGCCATCAAGAAACTGGAGACACAAATCAGCTATCTATTTAAGCAGCTTCCTAACCACAACCTTTGCAATGATGCCAATTCAAGCAAAAGGGAGAAGTGTCAAGCTATCACACTTAGGAGTGGGAAGGAATTGAAGGAACTGCCCCAAAAACCACAAGAAGAAGGCTCAAATGAAAAGGGAGAAGAGCAAGATGGAGTTCAACCTCCCACGCCAAGTCCGCAGAAAGAAAAAGGGATGCCACAACTGAACATCTCAAGAGCTCCATACCCCCAGCTATTGAAGAAAAAGGAAGATGATGACTACAAATCAACATACCATTTGCTGAAGCCATAGAACAAATGCCACTCTATGCCAAGTTTTTGAAGGAGCTAATGACTAAGAAGAGAAGCTGGAAGAACAATGAGACTGTGATATTAACCGAAGAGTGTAGTGCTATCATTCAGCACAAACTACCCCAGAAACTGAAGGATCCTGGGAGTTTTCAGAACCCTTGTATTATAGGGGAAATCACAGTAGAGAAGGCTCTTTGTGACTTAGGGACCAGCATCAATTTGATGTCAGTAGCTATGATGAGGAAGATGAAAATTGAGGAGGCTAAACCAACAAAAATGGCCCTACAACTGGCAGACCGATTGTTCAAATTCCCTCATGGGGTAGTAGAGAATTTGCTGGTAAAAGTGGGAGATTTCATATTTCTAGCAGATTTTGTGGTGCTGGACATGCAGGAGGACGCCAAGACCTCCATCATCCTGGGAAGGCCATTCTTGGCCACTGCTGGGGCTGTCATTGATGTTCAGAAGGGTGACCTCACCCTGAGATTACACAATGAAAATATGACATTCAATGTGTTCAAGGCCATGAGTTACCCACCAGAACAATTGGGGGAATGCATGAGGTTAGATGCACTTGAGGATGAAGTGCAGAAGAATTTTGAAGAAGAAGAACCTGAAGAGGACGAGAGATTGGTGGAGGAAGAATCTAAATCAAGTGAAGAGGTAGCCACAGCAGAAATTCATATACCAGATGCACCAAAGGAAGGGAACGAAAAGTCAGAAGCACCCAAACTTGAACTCAAAGCACTGCCACCCACTCTCAAATATGCATATCTAGGAGAAAATGAAAACTACCCAGTGATCATAAATTCATCCCTCAGTCAAGATCAGGAGGACGAGCTACCCAAAGTGCTGCGGGAGCATAAGGATGCCATTTGATGGACCCTTGCTGACTTGAAAGGAATCAGTTCAGCCATATTGATGAGCGGATAATTTATACGCTTTTTGGCATTGTTTTTAGTATATTTTTAGTAGAATCTAGTTACTTTTAGGGATGTTTTTAATAGATTTTATGTTAAATTCACATTCTGGATTTTACCATGAGTTTGTGTGTTTTTCTGTGATTTCAGGTATTTTCTGGCTGAAATTGAGGGACTTGAGCAGAAATCAGATTTAGAGGTTGAAGAAGGACTACTGATGCTGTTGGATTCTGACCTCCCTGCACTCAAAGTGGATTTTCTGGAGCTACAGAACTCGAAATGGCACGCTTCTAATTGCGTTGGAAAGTAGACATCCAGGGCTTTCCAGCACTATATAATAGTCAATACTTTGGCCAAAAATAGACGACGCAAACCGGCGTTCAACGCCAGCTTTCTGCCCAAATCTGGCGTCCAGCGCCAGAAAAGGAGCCAAAACCAGAGTTGAACGCCCAAACTGGCACAAAAGCTGGCGTTCAACTCCAAGAAGGACCTCTACTCGTGCAACACTCAAGCTCAGCCCAAGCACACACCAAGTGGGCCCCGGAAGTGGATTTATGCATCAATTACTTACTTCTGTAAACCCTACTAGCTAGTTTATTATAAATAGGACCTTTTACTATTGTATTAGACCATCTTTGGATTATCTTTTGATCTATTGATCATAATTTGGGGGCTGGCCATCTCGGCCATGCCTGGACCTTTCACTTATGTATTTTTAACGGTAGAGTTTCTACACTCCATAGATTAAGGTGTGGAGCTCTGCTGTTCCTCAAAGATTAATGCAAAGTACTACTGTTTTCTATTCAATTCATCTTATTTTGCTTCTAAGATATTCATTCGTACTTCAATCTGAATGTGATGAACGTGACAATCATCATCATTCCCTATGAACGCGTGCCTGACAACCACTTCCGTTCTACCTTCGACTGAATGAGTATCTCTTAGATCTCTTAATCAGAATCTTCGTGGCGTAAGCTAGAATGATGGCGGCATTCAAGAGAATCCAGAAAGTCTAAACCTTGTCTGTGGTATTCTGAGTAGGATTCAATGAATGAATGACTGTGACGAGCTCCAAACTCGCGATTGCGGGGCGTTAGTGACAGACGCAAAAGGATAGTAAATCCTATTCCAGCATGATCGAGAACCGACAGATGAATAGCCGTGCCGTGACAGGGTGCGTTGGTCATTTTCCTGAGAGATGACCGAAAGTAGCCATTGACAGTGGTGATGTATCACATAAAGCCAGCCATGGAAAGGAGTAAGACTGATTGGATGAAGATAGCAGGAAAGCAGAGGTTCAGAGGAACGAAAGCATCTCTATTCGCTTATCTGAAATTCTCACCAATGAATTACATAAGTATTTCTATCCCTAGTCTATTAATTATTATTCGAAAACACCATTATCAATTTTATATCCGCTTGACTGAGATTTACAAGGTGACCATAGCTTGCTTCATACCAACAATCTCCGTGGGATTCGACCCTTACTCACGTAAGGTATTACTTGGACGACCCAGTGCACTTGCTGGTCAGTTACACGGAGTTGTGAACCGTGGTTTTGGCATCATGTTTTTGGCGCCATTTCCAGGGAAAGAAAGAGCAATGAACTTTACATAGTTAAAGTGTAATCACGATTCCGCGTACCAAGTTTTTGGCGCCTTTGCCGGGGATTGTTCGAGTTTGGACAACTGACGGTTCATCTTGTTGCTCAGATTAGGTAATTTCTTTTTGTTTTCCTTTCAAAAATTTTTCAAAAACCTTTCAAAAATTTCTCACTTGTTTTCGAAAAAAAAAATGTTTTCAAAAATATATTTTTCTTCAGAATTTTTAAAAATGAATTCTAGTGTTTCATGAAGCATGTGAAGCATGGCTGGCTGTAAAGCCATGTCTAATTCTTTTGGATAGAGCATGTTAGGCTTGTCATGTCTGAATTACACTCATATTTTTATTAAAGCTTGGCTGGCTATTAAGCCATGCCTGACCCTTTGATTGGAGCTTTAAGACTAACATGGCAAGATTCCTGGAATTCATATTAAAAATTTTGGAATCCTTATTTTTATTTTTCAAAATAATTTTCGAAAAAAAAATAATAATAATAAAAATACAAAAAAAAAATTAGAAAATCATAAAAATCAAAAATATTTTTTGTGTTTCTTGTTTGAGTCTTGTGTCATGTTATAAGTTTGGTGTCAATTGCATGTGCATCTTGCATTTTTCGAAAATTCATGCATTCATAGTGTTCTTCATGATCTTCAAGTTGTTCTTGGTAAGTTTTCTTGTTTGATCTTTGCATTTGCATGTTTTGTGTCTTTTCTTATTTTTCATATGCATTCTTGAATTCTTAGTGTCTAAGCATTAAAGAATTCTAAGTTTGGTGTCTTGCATGTTTTCTTTGCATTAAAAATTTTTCAAAATTGTGTCTATGATGTTCATCTTGACATTCATAGTGTTCTTGGTGTTCATCTTGACATTCATAGCATTCTTGCATGCATCACATGTTTTGATCTAAAAATTTCATGCATTGCATCTTTTTAGTGTTTTTCTCTCTCATCATAAAAATTTCAAAAATAAAAAAAATATCTTTCCCTCTTTTCTCTCATAAATTCGAAAATTTGAGTTGACTTTTTCAAAAATTTTTAAAAATCAAGTTGTTTCTTATGAGTCAAATCAAATTTTCAATTTGAAAATCTTCTCTTTTTCAAAATCTTTTTCAAAAATCAAATCTTTTTAAAATTTCTTAGTTATTTTCGAAAATTCCAAAAATTTTTCAAAAATCTTTTTCTTATTTTTATCACAAATTTTCGAAAATAACAATAACAATTAATGTTTTGATTCAAAAATTTCAAGTTTGTTACTTGCTTGTTAAGAAAGATTCAAACTTTAAGTTCTAGAATCATATCTTGTGATTTCTTGTGAATCAAGTCATTAATTGTGATTTCAAAAAAATCAAATCTTTTTTCAAAAACTAATTTCTATCATATCTTTTCAAAAATATCTTCTTATCTTATCTTTTTCAAAAATTTGATTTCAAAATATCTTTCCTAACTTCCTAACTTCTTATCTTTTCAAAATTTGTTTCAACTAACTAACTAACTTTTTTGGTTGTTTCTTATCTTTTTCAAAACTACCTACCTAACTAACTCTCTCTCTCTAATTTTCGAAAATATCTCCCTCTTTTTCAAAATTTCTTTTTAATTAACTAATTATTTTTATTTTTGATTTCAAAATTTTTCGAAAATTACTAACCTTTTTCAAAAACTATTTTCAAAAATCACTAACTCTTTTTCAAAAATTATTTTCGAAATTTCCCTTCTCTCATCTTATTCTATTTATTTATTCATCTACTAACATCTCCCCCTCACCCACCAAAAATCCGAACCCTCTCTCTCTCTTTCTGAGTTCAGATTTTTCTCTTCTTCTTTTCTTCTACTAACAATAAGGAACCTCTTTACTGTGACATAGAGGATTCCTCTTCTTTTCTTTTTCTCTTCTCTTTCTTATGAGCAGGGACAGAGAAAAAGGCATTCTTGTTGAAGCTGATCCAAAACCTGAAAGGACTCTGAAGAGGAAACTAAGAGAAGCTAAATTACAACAATCCAGAGACAACTTGATTGAAAATTTCGAACAAGTAAAGGAGATGGCAGCCGAACCCAACAACAATTCAAGGAGAATGCTTGGTGAATTTACTGCACCTAATTCCAATTTACATGGAAGAAGCATCTCCATTCCTGCCATTGGAGCAAACAACTTTGAGCTGAAACCTCAATTAGTTTCTCTGATGCAGCAGAATTGCAAGTTTCATGGACTTCCATCTGAAGATCCTTTTCAGTTCTTAACTGAATTCTTGCAGATATGTGATATTGTTAAGACTAATGGAGTAGATCCTGAAGTCTACAGGCTCATGCTTTTCCCGTTTGCTATAAGAGACAGAGCTAGAATATGGTTGGATTCTCAACCTAAAGATAGCCTGAACTCTTGGGATAAGCTGGTCACGGCTTTCTTATCCAAGTTCTTTCCTCCTCAAAAGCTGAGCAAGCTTAGAGTGGATGTTCAAACCTTCAAACAGAAAGAAGGTGAATCCCTCTATGAAGCCTGGGAGAGATACAAAGGACTGACAAAAAAATGTCCTACTGACATGCTTTCAGAATGGACCATCCTGGATATATTCTATGATGGTTTATCTGAGCTATCAAAGATGTCATTGGATACTTCTGTAGGTGGATCCATTCACCTAAAGAAAACGCCTGCAGAAGCTCAAGAACTCATTGACATGGTTGCTAATAACCAGTTCATGTACACTTCTGAGAGGAATCCTGTGAATAATGGGACGCCTATGAAGAAGGGAGTTCTTGAAGTTGATACTCTGAATGCCATATTGGCTCAGAACAAAATATTGACTCAGCAAGTCAATATGATTTCTCAGAGTCTGAATGGAATGCAAGCTGCATCCAACAGTACTCAAGAGGCATCTTCTGAAGAAGAAGCTTATGATCCTGAAAACCCTGCAATAGCAGAGGTAAATTACATGGGTGAACCTTATGGAAACACCTATAATTCATCATGGAGAAATCATCCAAATTTCTCATGGAAGGATCAAAAGCCTCAACAAGGCTTTAATAATGGTGGAAGAAACAGGTTTAGCAATAGCAGGCCTTTTCCATCATCCACTCAGCAACAGACAGAGAATTCTGAGCAGAATCCATCTAGCTTAGCAAACTTAGTCTCTGATCTATCTAAGGCCACTATGAGTTTCATGAATGAAACAAGGTCTTCCATTAGAAATTTGGAAGCACAAGTGGGCCAGCTGAGTAAAAGAATCACTGAAATCCCTCCTAGTACTCTCCCAAGCAATACAGAAGAGAATCCAAAAGGAGAGTGCAAGGCCATTGACATAACTGAAATGGCCGAACCCAAGGAGGGAGAGGAGGACGTGAATCCCAAGGAGGAAGACCTCCTGGGACGTCCAGTGGTCAATAAGGAGCTTCCCTCTGAGGAACCAAAGGACTCTGAGGCTCATCTAGAGACCGTAGAGATTCCATTAAACCTCCTTATGCCCTTCATGAGCTCTGATGAGTATTCCTCTTCTGAAGAGAATGAGGATGTTACTGAAGAGCAAACTGCCAAGTTTCATGGTGTAATCATGAAGCTGAATGCCAAATTATTTGGTATTGAGACTTGGGAAGATGAACCTCCCTTGTTCACCAATGAACTAAGTGATCTGGATCAACTAACATTGCCTCAGAAGAGACAAGATCCTGGAAAGTTCATAATACATTGTACCACAGGCACCATGATCTTTAAGGCTCTGTGTGACCTTGGTTCAGGAAGAAACCTCATGCCCCTCTCTGTAATAGAGAAACTGGGAATCTATAGGGTGCAAGCTGCTAAAATCTCATTAGAGATGGCAGACAACTCAAGAAAATAGGCTTATGGACAAGTAGAGGACGTGTTAGTAAAGGTTGAAGGCCTTTACATCCCTGCTGATTTTATAGTCTTGGATACTGGAAAGGAAGAGGATGAATCCATCATGCTAGGAAGACCTTTCCTGGCCACAGCAAGAGCTGTGATTGATGTGGACAGAGGAGAATTGATCCTTCAATTAAATGAGGACAACCTTGTGTTTACAACTCAAGGATCTCTCTCTGCATCCATGGAGAGGAAGCATAAAAAGCTTCTCTCAAAGCAGAGTCAAACAAAGCCCCCACAGTCAAACTCTAAGTTTGGTGTTGGGAGGCCACAACCAAACTCTATGTTTGGTGTTGAACTCCCATATCCAAACTCTAAGTTTGGTGTTGGAGAGTCTCAACAAAGCTCTGCACATCTGTGAGGCTCCATGAGAGCCCACTGTCAAGCTACTGACATTAAAGAAGCGCTTGTTGGGAGGCAACCCAATATTTATCTAACTATATTCTTCTTAGTTATATGTCTTTATAGGTTCATGATCATGTGGAGTCACAAAATAAATATAAAAATTGAATACGGAATCAAAAACAGCAGAAGAAAAATCACACCCTGGAAGAGCATCTGCCTGGCGTTCAACGCCAGAATAGAGCATGGTTCTGGCGCTGAACGCCCAAAATGGGCAGCATCCTGGTGCTGAACGCCCAGAACAAGCATGGTTCTAGCGTTCAACGCCAGAAATGGCAACAAATGAGCGTTGAACGCCCAAAATGGGCACCAATCTGGCGCTGAACTCCCAGAGTTGTGTGCAAGGGCATTTTACATGCCTAAATTGGTGCAGGGATGTAAATGCCTTGACACCTCAGGATCTGTGGACCCCACAGGATCATCTCAGGATCTGTGGACCCCACAGGATCCCCACCTACCTCATCATCTCTCTTTCCATTCATGATTATCCCTTCTGTTTTCCATTTACCACTCACATCCATACACCCACTACCTTCAAAATTCAACATCTCTCTCCCACCCAACCCCACCCATATGGCCGAATACACACATCCATCCATCTCCTCCATATATTCTTCTTCTTCTTCTATTCTTTCTTCTTTTTGCTCGAGGGCGAGCAACATTCTAAGTTTGGTGTGGTAAAAGCATAGCTTTTTTGTTTTTTTCCATAACCATTGATGGCACCTAAGGCCAGAGAAACCTCTAGAAAGAGGAAAGGGAAAACAAAAGCTTCCATCAAGGGTCTATAGCTCAGTAGTAGAACATTTGACTGCAAATCAAGAGATCCCTGAGATACCTCAGGGGATACATTTTCTTCCACACAATTATTGGAAGCAACTAAGGGTGGAACATCAAGAGCACTCCATCATCCTTCATGAAATAAGAGAAGATCAAAAAGCAAGGAAAGGAGGAGCGACAAAGACAAGGAAGAGACATAGAAGAGCTCAAGGACATCATTGGTTCCTCAAGAAGGAAACACCACCATCACTAAGGTGGATTCATTCCTTGTTCTTATTTCTTCTGTTTTTCGTTTTCTATGTTATGTGCTTATCTATATTTGTGTCTTCATTACATGATCATTAATAGTTAGTAACTATGTCTTAAAGTTATGAATGTCCTATGAATCCATCACCTATTTTAAATAAAAAATTGTTTTAATTCAAAAGAACAAGGAGTATATGAGTTTTGAACTTATCCTTGAACTTAGTTTAATTATATTGATGTGGTGACAATGCTTCTTGTTTTCTGAATGTATGCTTGAAAAGTGCATATGTCTTTTGAAGTTGTTGTTTAAGAATGTTAAATATGTTGGCTCTTGAAAGAATGATGACAAGGAGACATGTTATTTGATAATCTGAAAAATCATAAAAATGATTCTTGAAGCAAGAAAAAGTAGCAAAGAACAAAGCTTGCAGAAAAAAAAATAGGCGAAAAAAAAATAGAAAAAAAATAAAAAAAAAGAAAAAGAAAAAAGCAAGCAGAAAAAGCCAAAGCTCTTAAAACCAAGAGGCAAGAGCAAAAAGCCAATAACCCTTAAAACCAAAAGGCAAGAGAAATAAAAAGGATCCCAAGGCTTTGAGCATCAGTGGATAGGAGGGCCTACAGGAATAAAATCCTGGCCTAAGCGGCTAAACCAAGCTGTCCCTAACCATGTGCTTGTAGCGTGTAGGTGTCAAGTGAAAACTTGAGACTGAGCGGTTAAAGTCAAGGTCCAAAGCAAAAGAAGAGTGTGCTTAAGAACCCTGGACACCTCTAATTGGGGACTTTAGCAAAGCTGAGTCACAATCTGAAAAGGTTCACCCAATTATGTGTCTGTGGCATTTATGTATCCGGTGGTAATACTGGAAAACAAAGTGCTTAGGGCCACGGCCAAGACTCATAAAACAGCTGTGTTCAAGAATCATCATACTGAACTAGGAGAATCAATAACACTATCTGAACTCTGAGTTCCTATAGATGCCAATCATTCTGAACCTCAATGGATAAAGTGATATGCCAAAACTATTCAAGAGGCAAAAGCTACAAGTCCCGCTCATCTGATTGGAGTTATGTTTCATTGATAGTTTGGAATTTATATTATATTCTATTCTTTTTATCCTATTTTGATTTTCAGTTGCTTGGGGACAAGCAACAATTTAAGTTTGGTGTTGTGATGAGCGGATAATTTATACGCTTTTTGGCATTGTTTTTAGTATATTTTTAGTAGAATCTAGTTACTTTTAGGGATGTTTTTAATAGATTTTATGTTAAATTCACATTTTGGACTTTACTATGAGTTTGTGTGTTTTTCTATGATTTCAAGTATTTTCTGGCTGAAATTGAGGGACTTGAGCAGAAATCAGATTCAGAGGTTGAAGAAGGACTGCTGATGCTGTTGGATTCTGACCTCCCTGCACTCAAAGTGGATTTTCTGGAGCTACAGAACTCAAAATGGCGCGCTTCCAATTGCGTTGGAAAGTAGACATTCAGGGCTTTCCAGCAATATGTAATAGTCTATACTTTGGCTAAGAATAGACAATGCAAACTGGCGTTCAGCACCAAAAAAGGAGCCAAAACCAGAGTTGAACGCCCAAACTGGCACAAAAGCTGGAGTTCAACTCCAAGAAGGACCTCTACACGTGCAACACTCAAGCTCAGCCCAAGCACACACCAAGTGGGCTCCGGAAGTGGATTTATGCATCAATACTATTTTGTACCCTAGTAGCTATTTTATAC